>NW_012107574.1:1344457-1418785 GCF_000951045.1 Mandrillus leucophaeus
CTCTGTCACCCAGGCTAGAGTGCAGTGGCGCGATCTCGGCTCACTGCAAGCTCCGCCTCCCAGGTTCACCCCATTCTCCTGCCTCAGCCTCCCAAGTAGCTGGGACTACAGGCACCCGCCACCACGCCCGGCTAACTTTTTTTGTATTTTAGTAGAGACGACGTTTCACCATGTTAGCCAGGATGGTCTCGATCTCCTGACCTTGTGATCCGCCCACCTTGGCCTCCCAAAGTGCTGGGATTACAGGCTTGAGCCACCGCACCCGGCCAACACACATTTCTTTTATCTTTCTAAGAGCCACGCCTTTTACCTAGCTGGCCCCAGACCAATTTGCCTTGGAAAAAGGGATGTGCAGGACTTTGGGATCTGGTGAATTACAGTGTGAATGCAGAGAAAGACAAGAGAGCATTTAGATTCTGATGTGAGAAAGATAATTAAGATTCTTTTTCCAATTAATCTCCCACCCCCTACACCTTAACATAGCAAGGCCAATCCTGACTAACCCAGCTCACATAGTTCTCCTGCTGGGGAAAGTAGATGTAGTATCAGGTGAAAGCTTGAGATGTGTCTCCAGGTGATAGAAGGGGAGAAACTCGACTCTTCTGGCCCAAGGGGATTGTGAACAGGCTTGGAGAAGGAGGTAGACCAGAATGGGTTGTGTGTGCCCAGATTTGGGTCTTATTTGTCTTCGGCTCAAGTAGAGGGGAAGGAAAAAGCCACGGGCAGAGAAGGGGCTCTTCTAAACCAAGATGCTCCTTAGGATATTGAAAATCTCTCTGGATCAGTTCTCAGACCTGCACAGCTCAACCTGGGAGGCAGCCGTGCCAAATGTACTCTCACTACAGAGAGAGGCCCTGGGTGGAATGATCCTGGGCTGCCTTCACATCCCACGTTGCATGGATGCTGAGCTGAGTGCCATGGGGGTTTCCCCGGGCCTGCCGTGGTGGGGTGGAAGGGATTTCAGGGCTGAGACTGGAATTGGTGGAGGTCTTTGGGGGCAGAAGACCACCAGGATGGCAGGCTGAGTGGAGGATGGGCCAGGCCTGAGGGGTCTAAAGTAGTGAGGACTGAGTTAATTTGGGGGGTATCGGGGTAAGCCAGTATGTCACCCAAGCAGTGTCCAAACCAAGAAAGACCAGATAATAGTTTACACTATAGAATTCAGCCGTGAATGCCAGCGAAGCAAGCAGCCACTCACACCCCCAGACATCTAGGCAGTGTCCACAGGAGAGAAGCTGGAGTAGATTGAAGCTATAGGAGAGCCGGAGGACTTTTAGCTAAGAGGTACTGACACTTCCTAAAACATTGCGTGCATCATCAGAGTGGATTTCTTTTGATTTATTTATTATTTATTTTTATAGAGATGAGGTCTCACTATGTTGCCCAGTCTGGTCTTGAACTCCTGGTCTTACGCAATCCTCCTGCCTCAGTCTCCCAACGTGCTGGGATTATAGGCACGAGCCACTGTGCCTGGTCAGATTTAGTTTTAAACTGGTTTGGTCATTTGGTTAAAATGTTTTAAAGTATAAGAATCATGGGAAGGAGATTTCTTATGATTACTCATAAACAAAATAAACAATTCTGTATTCTCTGTGTATAGGTGAAAGCTTGCAACCCCACTGTGATAGATACATCCAGGCAAATACATGGAGGATCATGTCCATATTGATTATTCAGTTTTCACTCTGAGTTGTATTTTTATTCCCCCAGTTATTTGCTTTGCTAGCTTCCTGAAGGTGGTAGCTGTCTATACTGCAGACAGAAGTTGCGGCAAGGGGCCATCGGATTGTCACATGAACAGGCCAAATAATTACAATATAATTACAAATAATTACAATGAGTAGTTTGCTGACTACTCATGGGCCTCAGCTGCTTCATGTATGTAGCAATCCAAGTAGTTCAAATGTCTTATTTATTTAATTTATTTTGAGAAGCCTTTCAAAGTTGAGTTATAATTCATGCATCATGCAATTCACCCTTTCAAAGTGAACAATTCAGTAGTTTTTAGTATATTCACAAAATTGTGCAATCATCACCACTATCTAATTTAAGAACATTTTTGTCTCCTCAAAAAGAAACCCTGTAACTCAGGTGTTCCCAACCCATGGGCTGTGGACTGGTACCAGTTTATGGCCTGTTAGGAACTGGGCCACACAGCAGGAGTTGAGTGGTGACAAGCAAGTATTACCTCCTGAGCTCTGCCTCCTGTCACATCAGCAG
Organism: Mandrillus leucophaeus; assembly: GCF_000951045.1. NCBI lineage: Eukaryota > Metazoa > Chordata > Mammalia > Primates > Cercopithecidae > Mandrillus > Mandrillus leucophaeus. The sequence continues at coordinate 1,346,678 of NW_012107574.1, forward strand.
CAGCATTACATTCTCATGGGGGCTCAACCCTATTTGAACTATGCATGAGAGGAATTTCGGTCGTACACTCCTTATGATAATCTAACAAATGCCTGATGGTCTGAGGTGGAACAGTTTCATCCCCAAACCATCTCCTCCCCGTCCCTCACCTCTGTCCCTTGGAGAAACTGTCTTCCATGAAATGGGTCCCTGGTGTCAAAAAGGTTGTGGAAAAAACTGGTCCCTGGTGACAAAAAGGTTGCTGTAGCCATCAGCAGTAACTCCTCATTCCCCTCATTTCCTAGTCCCTACCACCACTAATCTACTTTCTATCTCTGAAGATTTGCCTATTCTGGACTTTTCATCTAAGTGGAATCATGTTTGTTGGTGTCTGGCTTGTTTTGGCTAGCATAATGTCTTCCAGGTTCCTTCACATTATGGCTTACATCACAATTATATTCCTTTCTATGGCTAATGAATATTCCATTATATGGATATACCACATTTTGTTTATCCATTCATCAATCATCAGACAATTGAGTTGTTTTCACTTTTATTTGGCTATTATGAATAATGCTGCTATGAACATTGGTGTGCAAGATTTTGTGCAGACATGAAGTTTCAGTTTTCTGGGTATAAACGCAGTAGTGGAAATGCTGGGTCATACATCTATGTTTAATGTTTTGAGGAACCACCAACCTGTTTTTCAAAGTTGCTGTGCGATTTGACATTCTCACTAATGGTATACAGGGGTTCGAATTTCTCCACGTCCTTGCCAACACTTGTCATTGTCCATCTTTTTGATGACAACCATCCTATCAGGTGTGAAGTCACATTTTATGTTAGTTATCTTTTTTTGGTTTCCAATACTTAACTTTTTGGGAGGTTTGCAGACACCTTGGTAAGGTTCTCATTCCTCTTAACATCGCTTCATGATTTTCTTTTTAATTTTAGCTTTGTAGTTTACTACTATTATACCCTTTGTGATTCTACGAGAAACACTTCTACTAGACTTTTTAAGCAAGTGGCAAATCATATGACTTTATATATAATTTTAATTGAATTATATATGGAGCTATTTCTTTACCTTTGAAGGGCCAAAAATAAAGTTACTGCAGGTCTTCAGTAATTCCCTCTCTGGTTGCTTGGGTAATATTTGTGCCCTGTCACACTCTGTATGACAGATGTGTGACCAAATCTTACTCTGTTAATAACTTTACTTTTTAATTGAACTTTTACCCGTCACGGGCTGAGGGACAGGTTATATAGCTGATTCTGAGTTAATTATAACTGCCATTATTTTTTTATTTGCAGTGCCTGAGCAAGCAGTAAAACAGCAAGTTAAGTCACATTTGCAATGGGACCGTGACTCAATTAGTGTTTTTGAATAATAGGCAATAGTAATTAAAGTCATGGCAATTGCAGTAGCAGTATTATGTGGTAGCCTGGCTTCAGCAAAGGCTGTTTTATAACATGTCCAGAGAGAAGGCAGAAGGGAGACAGAACATGCTAGGTAGAAGCCCTCTCCTTCTTGTCCCTTGCAAACTGGGAATGGAAGTTCTTGAGAATATCTTCCACAACTTTTCAGCATCACTTTATCAGCTTCTATGTCAGAAGCTCAACATTTAACGTAAAACTCATAGGTCCTGCAAGGTAATATTTTTAGTCCAGTTAACCTTGTCTGTGAAAAGCCAGACTCCTGAGACTGAACTCCATATGCAAACATTGACATGCACTTGGACAACAGAATAGGCAGGGGAAAATTAACAACCCTTTTGTTATTGGCTTTGTAAACCCAAATCTATAAAATTTCTTCCAGTCAGGGAGTGAATATGCCCATCTAAAGGATAAGAAGACTGAGGCACAGTGTGGTCATGGAACTAGGGTATGATCCTTCCAAGGGGGGCCTGGGTGAGCATCTGGTTCTCGTTTTAGATTTCAGCTGCTCATATCACCATCTCTCCCAAACTGCAAGTACCAAAACTATTGCCTGCAGCCTCATATTTTATGCTGATAATAACAAAATTTCTTTGGAGAGTAAAGAAAATTTTAATACAAAAGATGAGACATTATGACCGTCAGGCTCAAGAAGGGCTACAAAAGAGAGGGAACTCAGATTAGTGTTCTGAGTGCTGTTAAAATGGACATCAAACCATCCTTGAAAGTGAAGAGAGGTTCAGAGACAGACCGATTATGTCTAAAGACCGTCCCCTTGCTCCTACCCCAACCTCCTCACAATTCTAGTTGCCCAGAAGCCCAGTCCTTGTCCCAGCTCAGGGCAATAGTTTGTCTAAGCATGCTTCTCTGGGCCACTTATGGATACTTCCTCTCCAGTTTGCAATAATTCTGTGTGGAACCTCAAGGTCCACAGAAAGGCCCAATGGTGGTCACTTTGCCATAACATCAGTGAAACTTACATACAAGGTGTTGCAGGTTGGGTCCATAGGAAGCACAGGAAGAATAGCTTGCAGGAAGTTGTTGAGGAATGCTCTCAGAATGGACACTGACAGGGAAAGGGCAGGAAACAGGACTGAAGGAAGAGGGTAAGGGTGAGTAGTAGTGTGAGTAAAGACATAGAGACAGGAATAAAATCAATCTGTTTGATCGCGGTGTAGGATGACGTCAGAGCAACAGGATAAAAGCCTGCAAAAGGATATTGAGGCAAGATAGTTGGAGATGATATCAAGAGCCAGGGTAAAGTTTTGAGCCAATAAAGAATGCTGAACAAGAGAGGAATCTAAATACCAAGAGTGAACAGGAATGTTGAAGCCATGGGAAACTCTAAGGAGGAAGACCTGAGGAGATATAGGTCAGAAAAAGGCAAGCTCTTTGGATTAGCTCCAAATGAGAGATGGAAGTTGGGAGGTTAAGGGTTAGTCAGATCAGATATTTCTAAATAAATATGCATTGTGCACTTATCATTCCTTTAAATCTTCCTGGGGTTTAAAAAGATTATTCTTCTTTTGACTTTTAGGACTCCTACTTTTCAATTTAAGATTAGAAATTTTTCAGGTTGGAACTGATGAAACTCAAAACATGCCACCCCCAAATATGGCACCTTAGCATATTAATTATTTTGTTGTTGTTGAGACAGGTCTAACTCTGTCACTTAGGATGCAGAGCACAATCACAGCTCACTGCAGCCTCAATCGCCAGGGCTTAGATAATCCTCCCACCTCAGCCTCCCAAGTAGCTAGGACTACAAGTGTGCACCAGCAAACCTGGCTAGCTTTAATTTTTTTTGTTTGTTTGGTTTTTTGTTTTTTGTAGAAATGGTGCCTTGCTATGTCTCCCAGGTGGTCTCAAACTCCTGGGCTCAAGCAGTCCTCCCACTTCAGCCTCCCAAAGTGTTGGCATCACAGGCATGAGTCATTGCACCCAGCCCACATATTGAATATTTTAAACTCATGTAATTTGAGAACATGGCAGACACAGGAAGACTGGAGTAAAACAGATTATAAGACACTCCTGTGAGTGGTGCTTTCCCTATGCCCAGGGAAAAGGAACATCCTGTCTCCAAAGACAAGGAGACACAGAAGAATCGGAGCAAACAGGTCTTGCTAAGTTCCCCCAGTTTATTACCGTTAGCTTATACTCCTTGCCCTATTCTATTTCTCCATGACTACCCATTCTTCATCAAACCTACTGTGAAAAAGTACTTAGGTTTAGCTGATTCTTTAGGGCTTCATTTCCTTATAAAGGCTCCTGTGTTATGAAGATTAATTTGTATGCTTGTCTCTTGTTCGTCTGTCTTTTGTTACAAGGGCCCAGCCAATGAACCTAAGATGAGTAGAGGAAAAGGTATTTTTCCTACCATAAAGAGCGATCCTATAATTACTGAAAGAAAGGTCATGAATGCCCTGCACTGTGGGCTGGAAGGGGAGAGGATGAAGTGAATTTTCAAACATTTTCCTTGAAGGCAGAAAAATTTCACTGGCTCCTTATAAAGAATTAACAATCCTCAGTGTTCTCTTAGAGACCCCACTCTCTTCCACTGTAACAGCAAATTTTTATTTATTTGGTAGGGCAGCCATAACAAAATACCACAGAATGGGAGGCTTAAACAACAAAAGTTAATTTTCTTACAGTACTGGAGGTCAGAAGTTCAAGATCAAGGTATCCATAGGGTGGTTTCTGCTGAGGATTGTAGACGGCTGCCTCCTCACATGGCCTTTTGTCTGAGTGTGTAGGGGGAGGGGGGGAGGGAGAGAAACAGAGAGAGAGAGAGAGAGAAAGAAAGAGAGAGAGAGATCTGGGGTTTCTTCCTCTTTTTCTGAGGACCCCAGTCCTATTGGATTAGGGCTTCACGCTAATGATCTCATTTAATCTCCTTAAAGGCCCTATCTTCAAATATAATCGCATTAGAGGTTAGGACTTCAACGTATGAATTTGTGAGGAGACACAATTCAGTCTGTAACAACAAATAACTCAATTCATGAGCCAGACATCTCTGATCATCTCAGAACCAGCCCTTGCTTGTTCTAAGCTTTCTAAGTCTTTCTAATTGACCATCACCATTATTTATTGCCCCTAAATCATTGTGTCAGAGCAAAGGTGATTCTTACCTTAGTAGTCCTTTATATTTTCTGAGGAAACAAAATGGTAGAAGAATTTCCTTACCATCCTCACTTTTATGGTACTCAGGGCTTAAATAAAGTTCATTATCACAAACGAAGAGGACTATAAACTATTTTGATTGGTCATGTTTATAAACTTTTGATCATACAACCCTGATGTATGCATTTATAAGTTTATAAATTATATACACACACATATGCATATATATAGTGTGTATCTCTCTTCCTCCATACACACATACACACACACATACACACAAATGGATGAAAAGAGTCAAACTCTGTAAAATATTTGAAAAGATTTATTCTGAGCCAAGCGTGAGTGACTATGGCCAATAACAAAGACCTCAGAAGGTCCTGGTAACATGTGCCCCTGGTGTTTGGGATGCAGCTTGGTTTCATGCATTTTAGGGGGTCATGAAACATCAATGAAATACATTTGAGAAATACATTGCTGTCCAGAAAGGCATAATGCAGAGTGGGGGTGGGGTGTAGTGTTTCTAAGCTATAGGTAAATTTAAACTTTTTTCTAGTTGACAATTAGTTGAGCTTGTCTAAAGATCTAGGATCAATAGAAAGGAAATGTTCAGATTGTGGAGACCAAAGTTCTTTTGAAGTCTCATAGTGGCTGTCCTTAGAGACAATAGATGACAAATGTTTCTTATTCAGACCTTTGAAAGGTACTAGACTCTCAGTTAATCTCTACAGTATTGGGAGGGCCTGGAAGAAAAAGATCTAGCTATATTAATAGAGATTCTTTACAGATGCATTTTTCCCCACAAAGGACAGCTTTGCAGGGCCATTTCAAAATATGGCAAAGAAACATGTTTGGGGGTAAAATATTTTGGTTTTCTTCCTCGTCATGTAATGTTATGCCAGTCAGATTGGAAAGTAAGTCACAATATATAGGGTTAAATAAAACTCACCTGATGAGAATTTGTGGTTTGTGGGGCATGACTCCCCACACCCCTTAGATATTTGAACAAGATAAGAAAAAGTCATATCTTAGTCCTTGGACTGTGTGGGTCCACTTATATTCACATATTTTTAAAACCAAATGCTGATTGAAAATACATTATTTGAAAGATGCAAAATGCATGTATATAGAGGTCTGGCTCTTCATGTAGGAGGAGTTCCAGTCTGGAGGGCTGACTGCTGGACTTGAGTGTGCACAGATTTTGACATATGCTGGGGACTTGAAATTGTAACAGTTAAAGAAAGAGGAAAGAAACACAAAACTCAACAGTCAAAGATGGGTTTATTTTGGAGAATAAACCTGAGAGGGGCTTCTGGCTGATTTTGGTCAGGAGCACTCTCTCTTACAGACTGAGTATTTATTGGTGAGACAGCTTATCAGAAGCTTGGAATGTTTCTGTGTGTGGGAGAAGTTTACGGAGGGGTTGGAATGTCTCCGGCTGGAGGGGAGGTTATCTTGGGGCTGGCATGTCTCTTGTCAGGGAGGGGTTTACCTTATGGTTTGAATGTTTCTGGTCAGAGGCGTTGTTTGTGATTTATGGTCATGCGGACTTTAGCCATTAGGCTGATGCCCTTTGGATTTAGGAAGTTTTTTATCAAGGGGAATTTTGGAATGGCGGTGCTTGTCCAAGATGGCAATGCCCCTGCTCTGTCAATTCAGACCCTATAGTTATAGAAAGGATGAGGAGTGGCATGTTCTTTCTGACTACTTCCTGCTGACAAGGGGATAGAGAGTTTTCTGGTCTCAGATTGCCTGCAGGGAAGTAATGCCATCTGTAGATGTTTTTGGGTAGTTGTCTGTGAAATGACCATGATCCTGTCAGTTAAAAATCTTTGAAAAAGTTTAATTAGGCAGGGTAAGAACATTAGTCCCAGGCACATTATTAGGAGAAGGCCCAGGAATGGGATGACCCATGCTATGATTTTGTTCCCAAACCAAGATTCTATTTGGTTGTTTTGGTATTCCCTTAGATTTTTAGCCCTTTCTTTAAGTTTTTCAGCAGCATCTCTTACTAGGCCTGATTGGTTGATATAGAAACAGCATTCCTCATCCAATAAGAGGCATAGGCACATGATTGGAAAGGCCCATGTGTTATTTTCTGTTATAACCATTATTCCTGCGATGAGGATAATAATTAAGCAAAATGCTACAGTAACTGAGATTCTCTGTCTGATATTCTACCCTTAGGGTGCTAGAGTATATAGTCCTACTGCAAATAGTAGACTGAGTAAAGCAATTTCCACAAGGGTGGTGTAGTAAATAATTTCCATTAGAAGTTTTAATATTTGGCTTAAGTAGCAATGACAAAAGTAGGGGTGAGACTGAGTAAGATAAGTTACTCACTTAATTACTTATTTTTTATGATTTTCAGCTTAAGATTTCCTATTTCTTTACGTTGATATTTAGAATGTTCATTTGGGGTGTCGGAGGTTACTTCCTCAGCTTTCCAGGCTTTCACTTGAGTGCAATGTATCCAGGAGTTGATTCCTATAACAGATACCATCTCAATTACCCTCAGTGCCATGGACTCACTAGACGTGGGGGTGAAGGATTCCGGGCACTCTCAGTTATTAGTTGTCAACACCAGCAGTGAAGAGATTTCCTCCTGTGATGGTCAGGGGGCTTAGAGGCAACGCCTGCTGAAACAGTTAGTTTTCAGTTCATAGGGCTTTAGGAAAGCACAGCTTATTTTGGAAACTTGTAACCAGAAGAAAATAGAATTTAATTTAAACTGTAGAAAATAATAAACTTTGAAAAACATTAGGCAACACTAGAATTTAACAACGCTTGTGCTATAGTTTTTGAGACATAATTTTCTCTCTCCAGTTTCCCATTTTAATTAAAAGACAAATCATGATAGGACTGGTTTGCTTTATTATACTTGGTTTAATTATTTGCATACAGTACAGCAAGAATAATTATTTGTTACATAGGCCTTTTAAATTGGCTTTGATGGAACTTTGTTCTGTAGGAGAAATCTGAGATAAGACCTTTTTAAAGCCAAGCTCAGGCATGGATTTGTACCATCAAATACCTATGAGTTGGGTGAATTTCTCTCCTCTTGAGGTTCCAAGATAACTTGGGGTTCCTGGCCTGTTCAGAAAGTGACATTGTTTACTTACCACAGATCAGAAATGCTGTACAGGGACTGTGTACACAGAATATGAGGCCATTTTCCAGGGGCTTTATTGGCTTCATAAGGCAAGTTTGGTTCCTTAAAGGAAAGCACACCATTCCAGTCAAAGCCTTGGTAAAAATAACCAGTTTTTCCAACTGTGGCCTGTTACAAAAGAAAATAGATTCTTATTGTACTTATGCAAATAACTATATTGCCATAACTTAAGAGTACTCACAGATAGTTTCCAATTTCCAGAGAAAATCAGGTAGAGAGAAACAAGCATGCTCCAAATTTTGTTCATGGGAGTATACTAAGTTGTTAAAAGCTATCAATAGCTCAAAAGAAAAGTTTCTTTGGCTTTGAAAAGCAAAACAAATGATTAGCTATATTTTAAGCTAAATGTCAAAAAGATCACTCCATTCTCCTGTTAGTTCACTTCATGCAGTTAATTCCTGTCCTGCTTGATATTAATGAACATTTTAGCTCTTCAAGACTCCTGAACATTCTTCTCTATTCCGATGTCACAATCTCCAAAGTTAACAGAAACTTGTATTCAAGAGCACTTGTAAGAGCTTTATAGCTGATTATAAAACCACCTTTTAAAGAGGACCAAAACTTGACAACAATTGTTTATGGATGACAAAAAGTTTTAGGGTAGCCATAAAGTCACAATTGACAAGGATATCTGTTACCTTTGTGGCACACAGTAATTTAAGCATAACAAGTATAATTATTACTGATAACATACACTAAGATATATCAGAATTATAGGAGTCTCCATCTCCTATCACTTTGGAACACATACCAATAATATATTTATACAAATATAGCCCAAGAAAACACCATTTTATATTTGACAATGTTTCCTATTATGACTTTATACCAAATAAGCCAAATTTTACTTTTATATTAGTGGGCTATTAATGTTAAACTCAATTTTAATAAAACCTTGTAGACACATTTACCCAATTTTAATATTGGACCGTATGGTAAGACGTTTATGAACTCTTTTTAACACTTAATAACTTTTGTTAAAGAGCAGATTGGTGCTTTAAGTGAAATCTGTTGTGCTTTTACTTTAATGCTCAATTTACAGGAAAACTGGATGATACCCCTTCAACTTTAGCCGATACATTTACACACAGCATTTCCTTTACAATTAACCTTCTAAAACTTTCTTAAACCTTCATTTTTATTTTATTCAACTTAGAACAATTCTTTAACCTTTTAATCTAGGTAAAAATCCACATTCTCATGCCTCCTTATATAATATTTTGCCAAAAGTATATGCAAACTGTTTTCTCAGTAGTCTTACATGCGTGTTACACTGTTAACTTTTAGCAACCTTCAGTTTTGTTGGTAAGTTTGGGATTTTAATTATGTACTAGATGTAGAGCCTAGGACCTAGACAGAAGTGCAGGTAAGGTCCGACTCATTCCAGCATTTAACTCCATGTGTCCTAGGTCTCACCTAGCTCAACTTTCTGACTTGTAAACATCCCTCTCTTTAAACAACCAGTTAATTTACTTTAGGGTAAGAATTTACCATATAAGATTCTTTTCATATAAATTCTCTTTTTTTATTTTAAAGATAACAGTCCTTTCCCCAAACAAGCTTCCTTCATGTCTGTGGGCTAGGCTGCCTACGGCCACAAGATTAGAAGTTAGGGTATTTCACTAAATAGTTCAAGATGTAGCTGTCTTTACTAAACCAATATTAATGTTTCATTTATTTAAAAATTACATAAGCAAAGATTATTCTGTTTGGGTTGAGTTATAGTTTTGTAGCCTCTATGCCAAATTTTGACAATTTATAGTATTTGGCAGAGATAAGTATGAAATTGCTTGATCAATAAATGCAAACAAAAACTGTATGCTGGCAACTCTTAAGACATTTCTAATCTTACAGTACCAGTAAGTTTTAAAGAGTAAAGTCACGTGAACTGAAAGGTTTCACAGCTTTTACTTTTCCCTTAAAAATATTTGGTTTAAGCACTTATTTTTCTTAGGCCAGTTAATTAGAGCCTTTTTAATAGACGCTGCACACATAACACATATATAGCCACGCAGACACCCAGAAGAAGATCCAGTAGTTATAAGATTGTTTTTTTCTAATTTCCCAATTGGATTATTGGCCTTCGGATGAGACCCTTTGAGAACAGGGCTAGGAAAACAGTTTCCAGGGCCTAATAAACAAGTATAACTGGAAGACAAAGGCAGATTTGGGGAGGTACTTATCCACCTCCAATTCCAGGGGTTCCATGAGGAAAACAGAGATTTTTCCCAAAATGGGATTTGTGGTGCCTTTTCTGTTTTCCCAAGGAGTTCCAGGCCACCAGAAGTCATTTTAGGGTTCTTCATACATTCACCAAGAGTGGCAAGGCAGAGTGGAGAAAAGTAATTGAGTTGACTGGGAAAACCTTTTCCAAGAAAATATGATTTATGAAGAGAAAAACATAAAGGCCTTTGAATATACTCATAGCTTCAATCTGCAACAAATCAGACATGGAGAAAGGGACATGAACATGAGCAAAGCCTTCAACCCCAGCTGCTTCCCAGAGAGGGAGAATGGCAGAGGTGGTTTGAGCAGTTTTTAAATGGGTAACAGATGGAGAAGTAGGAGTGGAGTTTGGGGCTGAAGGCTTGGGGGCAGGAGGGGCCACCAGGGTGGAGGGTTCAGATGGACGAGGAGAGGATGCAGAGGGGTGAGAATACAGAGGGGGTTCATGTGCAGGATCAAAAGGAGTTTTGGCGGAGGGAGAGACCCAGGGAGGGTTTTCATTAAGAAGAAAGATTTCATGAGGGGTGCAAGCTTGACACAGAGAAGGTTGGGATCTAAGGTAGAAGTAGAAGAAAGCCTGAATATAGAAAACCTCTTGCCATTTGCCATTCCTGGTTATAAAGTTGTTAAGGTTCCTGAGAATTTGAAAGTCAAAGGTGCCATTTTTGCGCCATCAGCTGACATTATCTAATTTGTATTGGGGCCAGGTCATATTCCAATAAAAAACTAAATACCCAAGCCAAACTTGCAAGGTTGTGAAGGGACAGCCCAGTGGGAAGGATGTAGGAATGTGGGATTGTTTGGCACCTATGTGGACTGGTGAGAAGAAGCTGAGGGTGTCTGTTTTTGTTCTAGGCATCCCCAGACAAAGGACAGAGACCTGCAATCCCCTTTCTAAAAAGGACACTCAAACTGAGAAGGAACTGGGCATTCCCAAGATTTTCTCTAGCTTAGCCCCATTGGTCCTCTGAGGACCAGGGCAGCAGAACTTATTTTTCCCAGGTACCACTAGAAAGCCAGGGGAGGGCAGATCTTACCAGTCATCTGGATTAGTGTCTGATGTTGGATGTTCTGGCTGGAACTGGCAAAGGGCCTCTAGGACTGGAGCCACATGAGGGAGGGAGGGAGAGGGAGAGAGTGAGTGAGTGAGCGCTAGAAGAGTGAGAGAGAGAGAAAAGAGAGGATGAGGGAGGAGGAAGAGAGAGAGTGAAATACCTGTTGTGGGTGGTCAGAGGTGGATTGCTGAGACCTGAGGGTTTTGAGGGCTCACTGGAGAGTAACCCCAGCCCGAGTCTCGCAGTCCCCTTCAGGTTAGTTGTCCTCCTCATACAAATTGCTCGAAAAGTGAAGTGAGAGCCAAGACAGGGTGGGTGACCAGAGACTCTCAGGATCCAGCAGGATGAGCAGCTGCTGTCCACTGCTTCCAGGGTTGCAAGAAGCCTCTACCCCCAACACCCATCCCGGGTTTCGGCACCCAATGTAAGAGTTAAAGAAAGAGGAAAGAAACACAAAAAGCGGCTCAACAGTCAAAGACAGGTGTATTTTGGAGAATAAACTTGAGAGGGGCTTCTGGCCAATTTTGGTCAGGAACACTCTCTCTTACAGTCTAAGAGTATTTACTGGGGAGAGAGATTTCCGGCTGGCGGGGAGGTTACCTTGGGGCTGGCATGTCTCTGGTTGGGGAGGGGTTTATCTTATGGCTGGAATGTTTCTGGTTGGAGATGTTATTTGTGGTTTATGGTCATGCTGACCTTAGTCATTAGGCTGATGCCCTTTGGATTTAGGCGGTTTTTAATCAAGTGGAACTTTAGAATGGTCATGCTTGTCCAAGATGGTGATGCTCTTGCTCTGTCAGAAACCAATCCTTCAAGAATATTAAAGGACCACTGTATATCATGTAGTCTTGCTAGAATGTCATATTGCATTGTAAAATAGACATAAAATACTAAAAAGTAAAGAAAATACAAGTAAAGGTTCTGGCTGCTATTGTCTATAGAGCACAGGCTTATAGGGCACCTGGAGTGAGGGTTCTGGATCCCAGGTGCGAGGATTGTTAAAATGAGTCTTCAGAAGCAAACCTCTGGTGACTCTTAAAGCAAATCATGGGTCAGCCAACTGTGGTAAAATTAAATTCAGAGTGGATTATCGAGGTATCCTGGCTTGCCTGGATGGCTACATGAATACAGCCCTGGAGCAGGCAGAAGAGTATATAATGGACAACTGAAGAATAAGCATGGGACTGCAATTAGCCACAGAAACCATGTGTTCTACATTGGTGCACAGAAGAAAAGGATGTGATGACACCAAGAGAACAATGCTTTTCATACATGGATGTAGTTTTTATGGAACCTTTTTCCCTTTTTTGCTTCTTTTGTGATATAATTTGTCCAGGTTTTTATAATAGTTGGTGAGTTTTCGCTGACATGTAAGATAAATGTATACAACTGAGGATTGAATTATGAAGTATTCTTTCACATTTAAGTTTCCCTCATTTTCTTTTACCTTGTGCCAATGTACAGAATGCTAAAATAATTTTTTATAGAAAGACAAACTAAAAGTAAAAATAAATGTAACTTAAAAATAAAGTAAGGCCAGGAGTGGTGGCTCATGATTGTAATCTCAGCACTTTGGGAAGCTGAGGCAGGCAGATGACTTGAGCCCAAGAGTTCGAGATCACATGGGCAACATGGCAAAACGCCATTGCTACAAAAAATGCAAAAATTATCCAGGCATGCTGAAGTGCGCTTGTAGTCTCAGTTACTCGGAAGGCTGAGGTGGGAGGATCACCTGGGCCTGGGTTGTGGTGAGTTGTGATGGTGCCATTGCACTGCAGCCTGAGAAACGGAGTGAGATCCTATCCCAAGAAATAAATAAATAAATAAATAAATAACAATAAAGTGAAATGACAATTTCTTCCTACACTTCACTCTGAAGACCAGTGTGCTGGAAGGTGGCTTTGCTCAGGGTGTAGGGGGAAAATCCTAATGAATCTGGAGCCACTGATTTTAGATCCTGGTTGTCCACTTATCCGTTGTATCATCTCCCCTGAGTTTCTTAGTTTCAGCAAAATAACAGATCTAGGAACCCCCAGGTAGTCGCAACAGGCTAAGATTCCTGACTGAGCTTTGCTCTATCTTGGAACCAAATCTATTTTGGTGAATATACAAAAATCATTGTGCCTTCCAGCAGCCCTAATAGAGGGAGGGCAGGCAGGGAAAAAAGTACAGTTGATGCTTCCTATACTAACTCTAGGCAGAGGGTCAAGGCTTTGATTTTTATCTTTGAAGACCCTTATTTAGCATTCAAAGCCAAAGCTTGCCCTTTAGTTATGAAAATGTCTCAGTAGCTACTTGTCACCAGTCATTAAAGACGATTAGAAAAGGAGAGGAGAGTGAAATTTTTATTTACTTGCAAATGATCCAGGCTCCAGCATATTTAGAATGCAAACTCAGATTGCCATCCAGTCACTTAGATATGAATTAAACCTTCTATCTAACAGCCAGTGTATTTGAAGCACCCTCCCCGGGGTAATAGGGTTTTATCTGAGGAGCCCTTTGGGAGAAAAAGGGAAAAGTCCAGGTCCTGAGAATAAAGCTTCTATTGCTATGCTAATGTGCCCTGAGCAGGTGTGAGTGGTAAGTTCTCCGCTCAGGCTTCCTCTGTACCAAGTTTGGGATACTTGTGGGGTGAAACGCCACACTCATACAGATATAAATATGAACTTGTGCTAAAGATTTTACTTAAACTGGTGAGGTGTAACAATCAGGTCAAAGAAAAAGTTAAAAAAAAAGCACTAACTCCCCCGAGTACAGGAACGTTAAAATTAATGTGCAAAAGGCCCCCCCACCAGATTATTTTACATTAGGAGAGAAAAGTCAATGGAATCTCTATCAGATAGGACAGAATTTACACGTCTATAGCCAAGAATTATTTTGCATTGTCATTAGTCTGACGCAATCATAGATTCGTAAAATAGGTCCTAGACAATCAGATAACCCAGAGAGGGGTCCTCTAGAACCCAGGCAATACATAGATTTTCAATGAAGCACAAATTTGTCCCCATTGCTTAACCCCAGGGGCTAATGTGAAGGGTGCCCACTCGCGTTGTGCAGTGCAGGAGCTGGTGGGCCTATTTTATATTCACAGTTCCTCATCTCTCCTCCCGTCATTTCCTTTGGTGTATTTGTTATCAGGAAGGGGTCCTGATCCAGACCCCAAGAGACGGTTCTTGGATCTCATGCAAGAAAGTCTCTGGGGAGAGTCCACAGAGTAAAGTGAAAGCAGGTTTATTAAAAAAGTAAAGGAATAAACAGTGGCTACTCCATAGGCAGAGCGGCTCTGAGGGATGCTGGTTGTCTGTATTTATGGTTATTTCTTGATTGTATGCTAAACAAGGGGTGGATTATTCATCAGTTTTCTGGGAAAGCAGGGGGAGGGTAGTTGGGAGGTGGGTGGCAACTCCTGAAACTGAGAGTTCTTTCCTTCACTTTTTAGACCATATAGGGTAACTTCCTGACCTTGTCATGGCATTTATAAACTGTCAAGGCGCTGATAGTGTCTTTTAGCATGCTAATGTATTGTAATTAGCATATAATGTGGGACGACCAGAGGTCACTTTCACTGCCATCTTGGTTTTGGTGGGATTTGGCTGGCTTCTTTACCACAAACTGTTTATCAGCAAGGTCTTTGTGACCTGTACCTTGTACCAACCTTCTGTCTCATCCTGTGACTTAGAATGCCTAACCTCCTGGGAATACAACCCAGTAGGTCTCAGCCTCATTTTACCCAGCCCCTATTCATAATGGAGTCACTCTGGCTCAAATGCCTCTGATGTCTAGAAGCTCTGGCTTGAAGTGCAGCTCTCAAGCAGAGCACCCACAGAGATGAACTCCTCTAAACGCCCAACATTTATAATATGCTTAGTTCCCTTAGTTCCTACTACTCTTGTGATAGCTGGGCAGAGACTGGAGAAGAAGGAAGATGTCTGTCACTCTTTTTACATTTCTATGGATGACCTCTTCTCTTTTGGGTACTGTATGAGGAGGCTGGGGTGAAGAAGAGATTAAAGGAAGGAAAAATAAGTTTCCTTTCCCCTTCATAGTTCTTAGTGAGATGGTGCTTTGTAACAAAAGACAGAATAAAAGAAAAACAAGCAGAAGTTTATTAACATGTCTGCCTCATGTGTACATTGGAGATACCCAGGAAGAAATAAGTACTTCTCAAAGATGTTACTTTGAGTTCAGGTTTAAATACTATCCTTATCTGAAACAAAAAAAGATGGGTGTGGGGAAAGCTAGTTGTGGGGAGGAATCCAGAAAAGCATGGTGTATTAGGCCATTCTCATATTGATATTTTAAAAAAAACCCGACACTGGGTAATTTATAAAGAAAAGAGGTTTAATTGGCTCAAAGTTCTGCAGGCTATACAGGAAGCATGGTGCTGGCATCTGCTCAGTTTCTGAGGAGGCTTCGGGAAACTTCCATTCAGAGTTGAGGCAAAGGGGAAGCAAGCATTTCACATGGCCTGAGCAGGAGCCAGAGAGGTGCGGAGGTGCCACGCTCTTTCCAACCACCAGATCTCATAAGCACTCACTCACTATCATGGGAGCAGTATCATGTAAATGGTGCTAAACCATTCATGAGAAATACCCCTATAATCCAGTCATCTCCCACTAGACCCCACCTCCAATGTTGGAGATTACAATTTAACATGTGATTTTATGGGGACACAGATCCAAACCATTTCACAAGGTAAATAAGAAAAAGTTTGTTATACAGATTTGTCAATAAGTTTGTTATGCAGATTTGCCTTCTCTGTTTAGAGTTTCTAGTGATTTAGAGTCATTCTTCTCTTCCTAATATAGAGTGGGAGACAACCTTAAATATGGAGATTTCCATCCTAGCATGCTGGCATGTGCTTGTAGTCCTAGTTACTTGGGAGATGAGAGGATGACTTGATCCCAGGGGGTGTGACCAATCTGGGCAACACAGTAATACCTTGTTTCTAAAAACAACAAAAAGAACAACAACAATAAAACAGTCACCACAAATGGAGATTTCCTTCATAGATGTAAATTTCCTTACAATGGGTAACTTTTGCTGTGTCAGAACTTCTCCTGGGTCTGCAGTTTCTTAAAATAATTAGCTCAAAATAATCCTTATGCCAAAGAGGTATATTTTGGAGTGGCATATTCCGGTCTCCAACAAGAGTATGGTGCAAGGTTCAGACTGGGCAACCAGCTGAGATGTGCCTACAGAGCTTTGGGATGCTTGGCCAGAAACTATGTCCAAATCTTATGCTTTTTAACTACTTCGTTCAGCCAATTTGCAGAGGTCGGGTAGAGAGAGTGTCCCGTAGAGAAAGCAGAAGAGGAAAAGGTCCAAGACTAAAATGAGGGGCTTTGGGAAGGTGTTTCTCTCCATGTAATGCAGAGGATGGTTGAATCCTTGCCAACCAAGCTGCAAAGTAAACTTGAATAAAACAATATGCCACAAAATTAGTGCTCTCAAAACCCATCCTGTTGTCATAAGTTCTATCCGTATAGTTTGATTTTCCCAGTCAAGTTAATTTTCAAAACAAAACAACACAAAACAAAGAGAAAACCTCTGCCTCAGCAGAAGAAACGTGGGCAGGAGGTGGGTTTATCATCACTATAGGGAAAGCCGAACTTTCCTTCTAAAAGCTCAGTAATTGAGTTTGCTGAAATAAACTCACAAGAGACAGACTGACAGAAGAAAAGACATACAACATTATTAATGTGCAAGTGCACAAAAGGCATACAAAGTTTGAACACCTGAAGAAGGGCCAGATGGCTGAAACTTAAATATCCTCTTCATAAGGGAGAGCAAAGTGGGGGATGTAGGCAATTTTAGAGGAAGAGTAAATGGTTTTTAGGGGAGATAGATGGGCTCAAATAATAGACAATAGCCTGGGACAAAGTTTTTCTGGACTCTGAGAAAGATGGTGACAAGTTATGGGAAGGTGAGGGGCAGAACTGCACTGCAAGCAAAGGTTGTCTTGTTATGCTGATAAACTCTCTCAGGTAACAGGCCTCAGAAGAACTGATAAATGATCTGTACAGACAGGCATGGGAACAGCCTTCATGTTCTTCTTCAGTGACTAATCCCCTGACAATGAGATTTCAGACAGGGCTTTGAAGGTAATTGTGTTTCTTTTGGTAGTATTGTCCTCAGTCAGATAACTTCCCTAGGGAGAGCCCCTCCTTGTGCTTGGAGGAAGAAAAAAGGAAGGTCAGAGAGAACTTGTTTCTGAGGCAGCTTCTAAGGCCTTCTAATTTCCTTTAATTCAAAGTGCTTAGCATGCCAAAGGACCATACTTTGGAGTATTGTTTTCTAAGCTTCAACACCACCTCAGTCCAAATAATCAGGCCTGGAATTTAAGCAGAACAGTTCGTTCTTCTAGCGGAGATCCCAAAGAGATGTATTCAGCAGTGACTCCACCATTGCAAAATTATAACTGAGACAGTGAAAGAGATCTGAGCTAACCAACTCAATCTTGCTTCCAACCTCCAAGCTGTCCTTGTTCATTCCAGGATGTAGGCCAAACTTACATTGGGAGGCACTAGTTTATAGTTTGAAACAAAGATGATAACAGCCCTTTACCCACACAGACCCCTTCTTGCCTCCGGACTAGACTACCTTTATAGGACTAACCAATTAGCCAAAAGATTGGAAATTTTGGCTTAGGCGTCATGCAATTGGAGGCTACAAGATTCTGACCCTCCCCAAATTGCTCCTGGGAATAACATCACTATTGGAAAATCTTAGATTGGTGCTTGAGATATTTTGCAGACCCTGAAACTGATGGACCAGCTGGCACCACGCAGACTGACAAACTGGCTCATCTGATTTTGTGCCCCACCCCCCCACCCCAGGAACTGACTCAACAGAAGAGCGCAGCTTGACTCCCTATGATTTCATTTCCAACACAACAAATCAGCACTCCTGACCACTGGCCCCCAACCCACCAAATTATCCTTAAAAACTCTGATCCTTGAATGCTCAGGAAGACTGATTTGAGTAATAATAATTCAGTCTCCTGCACAGCCAGCTCTGTGTGAATAACTCTTTCTCTATTGCAGCTCTCCTGTCTTGATAAATTGGCTCTGTCTAGGCAGCAGGCAAGGTGAACCCACTGGGCAGTTACCGTAGCCTCCACCTAATAGAATTCTAATTCGGAGACTCTTAGAAAGAATGAAGCCTTTCAGCTATCAGCATGGGAAGCATTTTGCTTAGCTTATCTCACCTAGGAACCATGCTCCACATAGTGTTTCATCCAGTTCCATCTTCATTAATTGAGCATATGGGGACCCACTTGGAATGAAGAGTCAGTATAAAGAGTAACTTGAAGACATCTGAGATTCAACACGTACAGAAAGGAGCCTTCTTGAAGTATTCCTTATCTGACTAAAAGCAGGAACCTCCGGTAGATGAGATTGCCATAAATTCTCTCTTTAGGGCAGGTCTTTGGGAAACAGACTAACAGTTAACCTACCACAGATTCCCTCTCCCAGGGAGTTTCATGACCATGAAGAAGACAGAAAGACCACTTATCACAAACTTTCTTATCTTTAATTTGTTCACCTAAAAATCCATCTATCATTCCTAAAGAAACTTATTTGTAATTCGCATAGATGCCTTTTCTTCCATCTTCCTTTTCTCTAGTAACTGAAATACATAAGCCCCACATTCTAACCACTTCTTTACTGAGCACATTTACTGAGCACTCCTGCATGTATGCCCATTATATGAACAAATAAACTTGTTCTTCTGTTCATCTTTTTTTTTTTTTTTTTTTTTCCAGTTTAATTTGCAGGCCTCCTAAGGAACACAGAAAAAGTTTTTCCTCCTCCACAAACTCCTGCTGTGTTCATTTGAACTAGGCATAGTGCCATGTACTGGGGTTGAGGTGTGGGGAACATAACCCACAAATATCAATGAAATATAATCTTTGCCTTTTAGGAGTAAATGGAAACTTCTTATTGGTGGAAACTGTTCTTTGCACTAGTAATGACCCGTTTCAAAGGGTCATCCTTTCAGATCCTGTTTGAAGGTCTTAAATGCTCTTTTGAATTTGGGCTGGGGAGACATGTGGTATGAAATACAATGGAGACACAGGATGTTAGGTCAAACATGAGAAACATGGTGCAGAGCTTTACCAGCTGTATGAGCCAGGAAGTGCCCCAAGAACTTGGGCAGCCCAGAAGTCTGTCACTAATCTTCCCCATTTGAGGAAGAGCTCTTGGCTTATGTTAGCATATTTGAGTTTCCCTGCAAACTAGATTAAACTCCTTTCAGAGGTGTTACAGAGCAGGGGTCCCCAACTGGTACCAGTCTGTGGCCTGTTAGAAACTAGGCCACAGAGGGGAGGTGAGTGGTGGGTGAGTGAGCGTTACTGCCTGAGCTCTGCCTCCTGTCAGATGAGCTGGGGCATTAGATTCTGATAGGAGCATGAACTGTGCAAGTGTGGAATGTAGGTTGTGCACTCCTTATGAGATGGAACAGTTTCATGTTGAAACTGTCCCCTCCCCATCTGTGGAAAAGTTATCTTCCATGAAACCAGCCTCTGGTGCCAAAAATGTTGGGGACCTCTGTTGTAGAGTACATAGAAAGAACCATCAACATCTTTGCTAGAATGTATACAGCTTCTGAAGGCGAGGGAAAAAAATCCATTTTCCTCTCTTGTTCTAGGTTCAATGACTAAAGCCCATAAATCAAACTGATGAAAGACAGATTAATGAGAGAGAGAGAGAAAACAAAAAACAAAAATCAACAAAAAAAGTTCTAATTGTATATGTATGCAGCAGAGAAAAGAAATGTGACTCCCAATCACAGAAAGAAAAAAATGTGGCTCAAGGAGGCAGCCAGATGATTGAGATTCATACACCCTCTTATTAAGCAAAGGAAAAGGGGCTTGGGGCTTCTGTATGGGGAAGACAAGTTATGGGAAGGTGAGGGGAAGAAATGTATAGTAAATAAGGATTGCCTTGTTATGCAGATAAGAGTGTCTCAGTGATAAGAGTTGTCTCCTGAGTAGCTTTCTTCCAGGTATGGAGGCACTTTTACAAATGAAAATTTCCTTATTAAATGTAAATTTTCTTTACAAAAGGGAAAATTTATTCTTTAGTTTTAGGCAGTTAGAGGAAATTAGAGCTCTTCCTCTATCTGCTGGTTCTCAATTGCCTTTAGCTCAAAATAATCCTCATGCCAAAGTGGCATATATTTTTGTGGGGGGTGGTAACATATTTAGCACCCTTCATATCCAAGCAAATCTAGACTCAGGTTAGAACATTTTCTCAAATGATGATGCATTTGGCTGACTAGTTGGCTAGACTGGGCAACAGATTTAAGAGTGTTTGAGAAAAGGTCACTGCTCATTATGGCCTCAGCTATCCTGACACGCCTACCTCATGCTCCTTTTTAATTTCATACCGCTAATTTCCATTTAAACACTGCCTCTTCTTAGGGCTTATTAGAATTAGTTGTCTCCGGGCATTATATATTCAGCATTTTGTCTGTGTTCAAAATATCAGCTAAAGAGAAATTCTCCAAATTACATAAGACATGGTGGCATTCATTCTTTTAACAGCCTTATCTCACTAGTTTTGTGTTTTGCAGAGGAGAAGGCAGCTAGATTCCCTTCCTTTCATGTAACAAAACATAGAGAATAATAGGTCTTACAGCAAACCAGAAGCAAAATTACAATGAAGACAAATATTTGAGAATGCATCCAAGAAATTTTTGGGAAAAAGGTGTGCCCTGGGAAAATAGATTCCAATCAACACAAATTAATTTCTTAGGAAAAAATTGTTAATATTTCCCCCCTCCTTTATTTCAGCATTGGCATTTTGATTATGGAATTCAATTCATGCCACAGAATGAGGGCATGGCTTGACCCTGTCCAATGCAAGTCTTGTTTGGGATGAAAAATAAAATTTGGTACTAATAAGGTGTCCATACCTTAATGGATGAGAAATGAATAAGTTCTTCTGGTGCAGGTACCGTGTCTTATTCATCTTTATTCCTCCTGAAATGACAAGCCCAGTCAGCTGTACATGGCAGATGATTGATAAAAGTTTACTGAACTGAATTACTGAAGACAAGTGAATCTTGGGATTTGACGTGTGCTCTTAATCTTTTGAGGCTGTTGTCAAGGACAAGCATGAGTCTTTTCTGGGAATGTGTATTCCTTCTTATTTTTAACTGTGTACCTGAAGGTTTATACACGGTTACTTAATCAGCATGGCGTAAAATCCAAGGAAATAGCTCATTTACATTCTGTTTTATTTAAATTAGACCTAGGGAGATCTTACTCAGCTTACTTCATTATTAATAAATAATGTATCTATTCAGGAAGGAGACGTCAGTACTGGGGTGAAGGAGGGCTAGCTGCAACCAGGTAGATTGCTAACATTTTAGTGAGGGCTGAGTACTACAAACACTGTGTATGAGCAATTTGTGGAGTAAGTTTTAAATGTAGCCTTGTCTTGGAGTCAAGGAATGACCAGATCAGTGATTGGTTGTTTCTATGTCTCATACCCAGAGTCTAGTTTTCCTCCTGTTAAAGTTATGACCAGGAAACAACTGTGCTTTCTGCAAAACTGGGAAAGCACTTGCAATGGTCAGGCTTGAGTGTTGTATGTAGCAAAGCAAAGTTGGCGGGTGCAGAATGAAAGATAGTGGTCACTTCTCCACTCAGGATTTATTTTCATTGTTTTTAGCTGAGAAAATAAATGTGGAGATTTTTCAGACAAACATGGTTTCTTGAAAATGCAGGTAATTGCTCCCATTGGTGTGCTCTGAAAGCACAGCGATACTTGCTGGGATAGATCACGAGCTGACATTACATTTCCAGGCTGGAGAGCTGGCCTTTATCAGAGCCTCAGAGGAAAAGGAGGCTGAGATTGAATGAGGCTGCAAAAGAGCTGACTGCTGAGACCATCACTTTTGCATATAAATTTTAGATCCTTTAATAACAAGAAATGGTCTGGGTGCATTAAAATTCCACATTAGGCATTTGCTGGCTGTAG
This sequence comes from Mandrillus leucophaeus, assembly GCF_000951045.1. Lineage (NCBI taxonomy): Eukaryota > Metazoa > Chordata > Mammalia > Primates > Cercopithecidae > Mandrillus > Mandrillus leucophaeus. The sequence goes on from NW_012107574.1 coordinate 1,368,658, forward strand.
ACGTCCAGGCAAGTGTAGGGGAGAAAAAGATAATTTTCTTTCTACCCATTCTGAGTTCTTAGCCAGGACACACTGTAACAAAAGATGGCTTAGCAAGAGAAAAACACATAGAAGTTTATTAACATGTCTGCTTCATATATACATGAGAGTTACCCAGGGAAAAATGAGTAAATTCCAAAGAGATAGCTTTGAGTTCAGACATAAATACCATCTTTAACTGAAACAAAGAAGGGTGTGGGAAAGGCAGGTTATGGGGAAGTAACCAGGAAAAGCGTGGCAAACCAGGGTGAGGTTTATTATGCAGCTTCGTCAGTGCTCTCTCCATTGTTACATCTCTAGTGATTTAGACTGGTACAGAGAGGAGACACTTTTACAAATGGAGATTTCCTTCATAGATGTAAATTTTCTTTATGTAATTTCTGCTCTGTTTTCAGAGTTTCTCCTATGTCTGCATTTTCTCAAAATAATCAGCTCTAAATAATTCTTATGCCAAAGAGGCATATTATGGGGTGGCATATTCTGTTCTCCTACATGCTCCTTGCATCCCTTAAAGGGTTTTTTTGTGGGGGGTGTTAAATTGTCCTACTATTTAAAAGCATCTACTCTTAGTTATATAGTTCTCATGTGTAAATCTTAAGAGTGCAATTTAGGGCAGGCATGGTGGTTTACGTCTGTAGTCCCAGCACTTTGGGAGGCTGAGGTGGGAGGATTGCTTGAGCCTGGGAGTTCGAGACCAGCCTGAGCAACACAACAAGACCTCCATCTACACCACACACACACACACACACACACACACACACACACACACAACATAAAATTGTTAATGCAAATTAATAATCTGATGAAAATCTTCCCACTTCTTTTTGGAATGCCAGAGCAGTGAGTCACTAGAAAGTCTTGCAGGGAGGGGAAGTGGCTGCATCCTTGAACTCGTCACTCGTTGGCACACCAGTTATCTCTGCCCTGCAGAGAGCCAAGGCGTCCTTCAGACAGGAAATAGGATCTTAGTGGGTGGCCGCCAAGAGTGCACAGACTTTGAAGCAGGAAAAGACAGTCTCTAGAGCAACATGGAAAGGATCCAGGTAAGGGAGCTTCCGTCGTCAGGGCCACAGTGGCACCAAGGGGATGCAGCAGAGGGGCTGACTTAGAAGAAGACTAGTTTCTTCCCAAAGCCACCCATCCCACCACCCACGTTCTAACTGGTTTTGTGGAAGTGAATTGCTTAATTTCCCATCTTTCAGCCTTTAAAACATATTTTTCTCCCTCAAGTATTTGTTTTCAGGCAAAAGCAAGCCTCCAAAAGCCCCTTGGTTCTTCTCTATCTGTCTCACCCCTTCTGCCTTGTACACCAGACTGCCAGCAAGCAAGCGGGGAAGTGGAGAACAGCTGGGATCCTCCAGTGAAAAGGTGGCTCAGTGCGAGAGATGTCAAGAGGCTGGGATTGGCGCCCATCGGGAGGCGCAGAGCTCTCTCCCTCACGCTTCCTGGGAAATGAAGGAGAAATAATAGGCAGCCCGCATTTGCAGCCAGCCAGCCTGGGTGGTATTCCGTGAAGTGAAGCACTCATAAATCCCTTCTGGGGCCAGAGCTGGTTTGACAAGCTGCGGGATTTGGGTGGCCTGCCTGCTCTTTGGGAGCGGCCTTGGGAAGCTGAAGAAATTGAATCAGGACCCCAGGCCCTTTACAGACTACCTTCTACACTTGGTTGCTGATTAGGAACATTATGTGGCATTTAAAATGGCACAATTATCTTCCTTTGGTGGTTCCTAGCTAAAAGTAGACTCCTATCAGCCCGTGACTGACGACAAGAAGGCTCTTCGTCCCTGTTTTTGAAATAAACATGGGTATAATCTGAATGTGTCAACTACTTATTTCCTAAGGGAGTCTAATGGATAATTTTTAAAATCTAACTTGGACGTATTCATAATAAGCATCATCCATTTTGCTAAGTTCTTTCCTAAGGCAAATAAATACAGTATTGCAATTGCTTTCTTTGTTCTTGTCAGAATGTTTCAGGTTTAGATTTCTCACCCCAGGGGAAGAAGAATGTGTGTACAAGTACATTTGGCAAAATTGGTTTGCAAATGTAGAGGAATATGCTTCTGAATAGAGAGTTTCCCTCCCATATTTTCTTATGCTATGGGTTGGAAAGGCTATGTTTCCCTATTTGCCAAATGTAAACACAAACAGGCAAACAAACAAACACAATTTTTTTAAAAAAAATTTAAAACAATAAGAAGGCCGGGAGCAATCTGATTTCAGTAATATTTTCAATAAATTAATGGCCTGTATATGTGGCAACAGACACTTGGAAAAGATCAGGCCAACAGATGGGCACAAATAAAGCCACAGGAAAACTGGGAAGGATGATAAATATTATCTGCAGGAGATTTTTATCCCCCTTGTTAATTAAGTATCCTGCTTTTCTTACAACAGCTATGCTTATTTTCCTTTTTACTACAAAATTGTTTTATTTCATATTGCTTTCTTTCAAGCTTTCTCATATTTCCCTCCTGTGGGGTTTGTTTTTTCTTTTTTTTTCTCTATCCCAAATCTGCTTCAATTTCCCATCCTGTGTTCTCCCTCACATCTCCTTCAAGAAGGTTTTTGCAGGGAGAAAGCAAGGACATTTCCTTTGCCTCTTGTCAGCTTCTTAACAATTTTCTTGCTATTAATGTCTAACAACTTTCCAGCCCCAGGGAATACACATACCTTCTTTTTCTATAAATTCTTGTGTGCTGTTCTCACTGCCCATCGTTGAAAATGCAACATGGCATTATTGATCTTACTCTCACTCTCTTTTTTTTCCTTTGGAAGAATTCCACAGATGAATTGGTTCTGCCCTGTATCTTTGAATGGTTTTTATTTTCTAATATCCAGTGTGGCGGCCTGGCAGAGACATTTAGTTGAAAGAACACGGGGCTCTGGAAACAGCCAGTCCTTGGTTCATATTCTAGTGTTGTCGCTTCTTAACCGAGTAACATTGGCTAAGTTCTTTTGTCCCTTTGAGCTAGTGTCTTCATTCCAATACCTATTCCAACCATCTGAGTTTGCTAATGGGTCTCAGGGAGATGTAAAACATATCACTTGGCACCTCATTTCCTTTCTCTGATAGCAGAAAGTGGGAAGGTCATGACCAGTCAAGGGCCCTCTGAGTCAATCATGATTTTTCCTTCTGCAGAGTGTAATACCTTCCTTTCTTCATGTCACAGAACAAAAACACAGTTGGTGAGTCAAAGAAGACCTTTCTGTTTTTTGAATAGCTTTGACTAGGTACAATTCTTGTAAAGGATTCTCCTTTGGCCAGAGAAGCACAGATTCAAGGTCCCATGGTCCAGGAGGCATCTGGTATACCTCTCTTGGTATGCCTACTGTCCCATTTTATTGACATCTCTCATCAGAGTGGTAGCGAATAGGAGATGATGCTGGAATTCTCTTTTCTGAGTATCAGTCTAGCATTGGCGGAGGGTCAAAAACTATAATAAAACTCTCTAAGGATTTGTCTAATTTGAATAACTTAGATCTGAGCCAACTATCATCTCCTTGGAGAAACCTCCCCTGACCATATGATCAAAAATACTTCCCCCAGTCACCCTCCAGTCACCAGTCATCAATGTGCTTTATTCTCATCCCAGCACTCACCACTATCTGAAATTACTTGCTCATTTATATGTGTACTTGTTTATGTTTCTTGTTTGTTCTCTCCACTGAAACAAACTCTATGACAGCTGGATATCTACTCTTATTTTCTTTTCTAAGCCTCATTGCTTAGAACAGTGTATGACAAAAGTAGGCCCCCAATAAATACTTGTTACATAAATAATTAGACTATAGATCTCACTAATGTTGGAAATGACCCCAGCATCTATAAAGGAATGAATATAGCAAAAGATATAGTTCTGGCTGGGCTCAGCTAATCTCACCTGGTTCATCTACCTGGCTGGGCATGTATGACAGGACAGAGTTTCTTTTTTACATTTGAACTGCATCCTAGTTGAACACACTGATATAACCATAATGAAGTGACTATTCAAGAAGGACCCGGCAGTGACTGCAGTTTTATTTATTTCATGGAGCAGTAATCACCACAGTTGATCATGCCTCCTCCTTTTTGAAGATACTTTCTTACCTGTGTTCTCTCTTGAGTTTATCAGCACTGGCACCCCATTTCAGTGTCCACCATTGGCTCCTGTCATCTCCCCAACCTTGACTCTCTTCTCATCTCTGTCATCGCTCGTTCTCTAGGTGATTGTTTTAGTCACATGGCCTTGTTAGGGGTCAGAAGCGCATACCCCCAAATGTGGTGCTTTTACATGCTAAACTGAAGAAGCCTCGCGGTCTCTCTGATATCTCCCCGCTCCTGTCATCTCTCCCCAAATCTTTATCTGCCTAAGATCTAGACCCACCAAAAGGAACAATTGTTTCTTCTTCCCCTCTCTGTGAGACCAAGAGTGTAATCACACCTGAACAGAACCTTTTCCAAGAAAATGTACAAGTTCATACAAGTTCATCTCTGTTCCCTGAGCCACTCATCCTCCATAGTAATCTCCTCAACAGAATCGCTCTCCCTCCCCTCCTGTAACCTGCTCCACCAGGATGGTGTGTAAGTTTCTGAACGCTGTTGAGGGGTGGGCAATCCCTCGGTGGTTCTCCCCATGTGTATACATTAAATAAATTCATTTGCCTTTTCTCCAGTTAACCAGTCTTTTATGAGTTGATTTTTCAGTAAACCCTCAGAGGGTGAAGGAGAGGTTTCCCATTGGCCCCTACAGCCTCGGATACCTTCCCATTCTGACAACCATAACATTATATATTTAGCCTAGACACATATTTCCAGGATGTGTGACATCCCCATTTGGATGTTGAGGTTGATTGCATGATGTCCACAGCCTTTGCCGTGTGACTCTGCGTTCCCTCTCACTGAGAGGCAGGATCTACTCTTCCTGCCACCCCTGTGGAATCTGGGCTTAATCTGTCACTTGCTTGACAGGATGAAGCCAAATTCAATGTATTGTAGGGAAAGGAAATATCTTTTTCTCACCTATCACTATGTTCATGACTGAGGCCCCTATAACAAAAGACAGATTAAAAAGACAAAAGCAAAAACGTGTGTTTAGTATAAGTTTTGTGTGACTTGGGAGCCTTCTGAAGAAACAGTTAAACGTGTGTATTTTTATGCTTAGGTGTAGGAAGAGAGGACAATCATGGAGAAATATGACTGGAGGACAAAAGGGTGTGATCTGCTAGTACTAAACTGGGAGGAGCTTCGCGAGGCTTGCACATTCGGATTTTTCTCTGTGTCCCTGTATCTTCAGAGATAAGGATGTTTCCTTTTCTCTGGGTATATGAAGGGTATCTCTTGAATGAGGGTCTTACGATCTGCTTCACAATAGAAGGGCAGGAGAAGGTCAGAGAGTGACCTTCCTAGGTTTTATGACCTGCTTCAGGGGAGAAGAGTGAGGGAGGAATGGGAGCGCTCTTCCTGCTTCTGCTGTTTTCTCAAATGCCAAGGTGCCATATTTTGGGGTAGGATATTCTGAACCCCATCAGTGTGCACGTACTAAGCCTGGTCCTCAAGAATACTTGTGTATTTCCACTTATTGTCTCTTGTACTTCTGCTACTACCATGAGAAGCACAAGGTTAGGCTAACCCTCTGGCCCTGAGAGAATGAGAAGGCAGGGCGCGTTGGCACATGCCTGTAATCCCAGCTACTCGGGAGGCTGAGACAGGAGAATCACTTGAACCCAGGAGGCGGAGGTTGCAATGAGCTGAGATTGCACCATTGCACTCCAGCCTGGGTAACAAGAGCAAAACTCCGTCTCAAAAAAAGAAAAAAAAAAGGATAGGATGAGAAATTTGCAGCAGAGCTTCCTAAAGAACTTCAGTCAAGCCCTGTTAGAGTGGATCACAAATCCAGCTGAGATTGGCTGAGCCAAGCCCTAAGCAGCTGACTCTCATTTAACCCCCAGACTCGTGAACTATAAGAATTATAGCTTTAACCCATTGAGTTTTTAAAAAATTAATTTTAGATTTAATTTGCATAGTATAAATTGCATACATTTCAAAGGTTCAGTGAGTTTTGACCGTGTATACATTGGTGATCTCAAATACTTGGCATTGTCAGTCTTTTAAATTTTAACCATTCTCATGGAGTAGGTAGGGGTATCTCATTGTAGTTTTTTTTGCTATGTTTGTTTGTTTGTTTGAGACAGGGTCTTACTCTGTCACTCAGGCTGGAGTGCAGTGGTGAGATTTCGGCTCACTGCAACCTTTGCCTCCTGGGCTCAAGCCATCCTCCCACCTCAGCCTCCCGAGTAACTGGGACTACAGGTGCTTGCTGCCATGCTCAGCTAATTTTTTTGATAGAGATGGGGTTTCGCCACGTTGTCCAGGCTGGTCTCAAACTCCTGGGCTCAAGCAATCCACCCACTTATATCTTTAGCCTAGACACCCCAATGTGCTAGGATCATAGGTGTGAACTGCTGCACGTAGCCCTCATTGTATTTTAATTCATTTCCCTGAGGACTAATAATGTTGAATACCTTTTCATGTGCCTATTGGCCATTTGTCTATCTTCTTTTTGTGACTGTTGAAATCTTTTGCTCCTTTTAAAATTATCTTCATATTCTTGAATTATTAGAGCTCTTTATAGATTCTAGATACAGGTTATTTGTTAGATATATGTGTTGTGAATTTTTTCTTCTATTTTGTGGCTTACCATTTTGAATTCTGAATTCTCAACAACACGTATTGTTTTTTCTTTTATGCACTGTGCTTTTTGTGTCTTATATGCTATTGAGTTTTGAGGTGGTTTGTGACTCACAATTAACTAGCTGAGACAGAAATCTAATAGATATTTCAAAACCAATGTTTCCAAAACTGACCCTTCCACCCCTCTAACCTGCTTGTCCAACAGGTGTCCTCATCTCCAAAAGTGTAATCCATTCTTTCAGTTACTAGGCAAAAAACTTTATTCTCTTCTTCCTGCCCCACTCTACGTGTAATCATCAGCAAATCCTGTTGGAGTTCCCTACAAAGTATACCCATAACTCCATAACTTGACCATCTGTCACCATCTCAACCACTGTCACCCTGGTCCAAGCTGCCATGGTCTCTGCCTTGAGTTTTTGTAATCATCTCTGAACTGACATCCCTCTTTTTGATTGTTGCATCACGATCTATTTTCAATATGGAAACTAGAATGATGCTTCTAAGATTTTAAGTCTAATTATGACTCTCATCTGCTCAAAATCTTCCAGGGTTTTCTTTATTCAGGTTAAAACTCAAAATCCTTGTAATAACTCACAACACCCTGCACAGTCTTTCCCCACCTCTACTCTCTCTGATATCACTTATGACCACTCTCTTTAGCTGTCACACACTGCTCATGCCCTCCTGGACTGCTTGCTGCCTCTTCAATATTCTAAGCAAATATCTTCTCAAGGCCTTTGTGTCTGATGCTCCTGTATCTGTAATAGTTTCCTCCCACATAGTCGTGTCCACAAATTCCTTTATTTTCCTCAGGTCTCTACCCACCACTTTAACATCTGACATTACATGCTTTATTCTTATTTTCCTACCACCTGATTTTTATACATTTGTTTGATATTTGTTTCTCTTCACCTCTTTTCCCTGTACCCTGCCAAATCTTTAGAATGTAACTCTCACCAGGGCAGGGATGTTATTTTGTTACCGGTGGATCCTCTGGGCTTGAAAATTATAAGCTTTTTGAGAGTACAGTGTTAGAGTATTAACCTATATGTAATAAATGACTTAAAATTTAAAATCAAATTTATAATTTTTGATAAATAGAAAAAGTCTGAATACTCTCTACAAGTGGAGAATATGTTTACAATGTTGATGTCCTCAGCTGGGCACAGTGGCTTACATCTGTAATCCCAGCACTTTGAGTGGCTGTGGCAGAGGATCCCTTGAGGCCGGGAGTTCAAGACCAGCCTGAGCAACATAGTGAGACCCCCCCATCCCTATTTTAAAAATATTATAAATAAATAAAACATTGATGTTCTTAAATAGTCCACTTACCCTCTAACACTTATCCTATATTTCTGCAATTGTTTATACCTAACTTCCCAAAAGTTGCCTATATGCATAGTTTCCACTCCAATTAATTAATCAACTGAAAGACTCCTCTTGCCATAAGGGTCAAGGAATTTTCCAAGGTTGAGGACAAGGGTCAAGATTACAGTAGGCTGGTACAGTGAGTTGGAATCACTTCTTTTGAAAGTTTACTCATAACAAAGTGGACTGGAGAAAAGAAAGGAAGATGAATAGCTTTGACAGATTTCTGCTGGATTTTCTGAATTTCTCATGTTTGCTCTAGATAGTTTTTATTTTGTGCTTGGGTGAATCTGCTGTTTCCTTCCTCATATGTGTATTTTAGTTCAGAGTTTATTTTTCTTTTTTTAAGCGCTCTTATCCTAACAGATGTTTTTAATATATCATGACTTGGTTTTGTTTCCAAGAGGTGATATGCTGCAGTTTATCACTGAGGTCCTGAGATGGTCCATACTTTGTGTCTACTGTGGGGGCAAAGGGAAAACTTCCCCCTTGCTCTCTGAAGAGTCATTGAAAATCAACTGACAAAAGGCAGATTGGTAGGGAAAAAAATCCATACACACTTATTAATGTGGGAGGCATGGGGAGGAAATCACCTCCCTAGTGGGGTACAGAAGCTTATATACCTTTTTCCTTAGAGGAGGGAAGAGATGTGAGATGAAGACAATTCTTTTGAGGACCAGTACCTCATTGTTCAGGAGAATGACTGGACCAGGGACACAGAAATGAACTTGTAAATGATTCTTTTTGGAATTCGAATGAACTTGAGAAGCAGGCATTATCTTGTGAAAAAGTCTATTCAGGTATGCTTGCATTTTTCAGTCTTCTTTTTAATGAGATTTCAGGGAGGGGATATATCTTAGTCTGTTTGTGTTGCTATAAAGAAATACTTGAGGCTGGGTAATTTATAAAGAAAACAGGTGTATTTGGCTCATGGTTTTGCAAGCCGTAGAAAAAGCATGGTGCCAGCATCTGCTCCTGGTGAGGGCCTCAGGAAGCTTCCTTTCATGGCAGAGGGGAAGGGGAGCCAGCATCACATAGTGGGAAGAAGGAAGCAAGAGAGAGAGACAGGGGGTGTCAGGGAGTTCTCATGGGAGCTAAGAGTAAGAACTCACTTACTGTGAAGATGGCACCAAGCCCTTCATGAAGAATCCACCCCCAGATCCAAACACTTTCCACTAGGTCCCACCTCCAACATTAGTGATCAAGTTTCAACATGAGATTTGGAGGGGACAGACCTCCAAACCGTATCAGGATAGAAGGCAGTTGTGCCTTTGTTAAGAAGCTTTCGTGGTCAGATAAGGAAATTCCAGAGAGAGTTGCTCCCTGTACTTGGCAGAGAGAGGAACAAGACTAGGTTAGAAGGGCCTTGGTTCTGAGGCCTTTCAATTTTTAAAAGCACTCAGCAGACTCAGGAGCCATACTTTCATTTTTTGCCCCCCAACACTATGTAGCTCACCAATGGGAAACTGAGTGGACACATATTGATTTCCAGGAGTGTTAGCTAATGAAGACAGAAAGAGGTGCTATGTCAGGTAGATTGGAGGATGAAGGAATAGAAAACAGAAATTGACTTAATAATGAACCAGTGATCTCACACTAAGAGGAGTCTAGAGGTAGGGTGGGCCTCAGGATCCACATCTCTGTGACACTTTTGCCTCTGCTCTCTTCTGAGTGTTGGTCTCATTCTCAGGTTGGCATCAAGATGCGTTGTAAATCTACGCGTCGTATTTGGACATAACTGCATCCAGAGGAAAAAGGACCATTTCCTTCCAAACTTCCATTGTCTCTTTCTAAGAAGTGAAGAAACATTTCCCACATGCCTTCCCCACCCCTGTCCCCAAGCAGATTTCACATTTTATATCAACAGACAGAAGTGCACCATATGCCTACCCAGTCTTAAACTGGCGAGGGGCCTGGGACCCCCATGATCGCCTCAGACTTCTCAGGATCTCACCCTGGAGGTCACATTGGGGTCATCTCCCTTTAAGCCACACAGAGAGGTACATAATTGAACAAAAGTAAGGTTTTATTCAGTAGGAAGAAGATGGAGATTAGAGTAAAAGCAGATACAACTAACTGTACCTGCTACAGATGCCCATCCAGATCCTACCACATTTTGTACGTAAATGGAAAGTAAAAGGGAAAGTGGATCCATGTGGAGGTCAGTTGATGGTTGGCTTTAATGCATCAGAGGAGGACACACTAGGTTAGAAGTGAAAATAATCTGTTTCTGCAAGTTTGGAATATGTAAACTCAAAAACATCCATGTAAAAGTACCAATAAAATCTTACTTTGCATAAAGATTAAAATGATGTTAATCTGGGCCAGGTGCGGTGACTCACACCTGTAATCCCAGCACTTTGGGAGGCCGAGGTGAGCTGATCACTTGAGGTCAGGAGTTCAAGACCAGGCTGGCCAACATGGTGAAACCCTGTCTCTACTAAAAATACAAAAAATTAGCTAGGCATGTTAGTACGTGCCTGCAGTCTCAGCTATTTGGGAGGCTGAGGCATGAGAATCACTTGACCCAAAGAGATGGAGATTGCAGTGAGCAGAGATCATGCCACTGTACTCTAGCCTGTGCAACAGAGCCAGACTCTGTCTCAAAAAAAAAAAAGAAAAAAAAAAAGAGAGAGAGATGTTAATCCACCAGGTTAAAACAAATTATCAAGAGTCATGTAATTTTTTTAAAGCTGATAGGCAGAGTGAATATTGTAGTCTTTGCTTATACTTTTGCAACATGATCATTTTAGCTGGTGAACAGATAAACCAACCCGGTTTTGCAAGATTCAATAAACCATTCTGTTGTTTGCATGTTGGGACTCCTGCGAGTGATTTTTAGTTACTATTATGCTATTGTTTTAGCATTCACAGTTATTATTATGCAAAGTATTTTTACAACTCATAATGATATCATTCAAATGTTCACAAAATAGGGATGCAAGCGTTTACATTGAAAAATGTTCCCCCAAATCAACAGCATTTGAAGGGAAGTTATATGTGATAAGACGCCAGGAAGGAGGGAAAACGACTACTCTGAACCATGGTGCAGTTAATATGGGAGACAGCACTCCATGAAATATTAGATGTAATGCTGGGAACAGGAAAAACAGCTCTAAAGCAAAAAATATGTTATAACTTGTAAATGTGCTCTGAGAATACATCTGTCTTATTTTATATTTATTCCCTTGAGAAAATCATTCTTGAATTATGCAAGTTCGAATTATACAAGGTCTGGCAAGACACATCTTTCGTATGAAATAAGACCTCCCCACATTTTTATGACCAGAAATAATCCAACTTAAAAAAAAAAGTCAGTGCTGCTTCGCACTTAAATAAACAAGTTCCAGGTTGTCTTTTTAATAGGAAAACTGCATTTTTAGATTATATAATCCATCAGTCTGAATTGCTTAGAAAGTGCTTAGCAAAGTCCTATGTGCATATAGGTGTAAAGGAAATGTTTTTTAGTGATAAGAATCAGATAGTTAATATTTCAAAAGCATTTTGTTCACACAGGTGGAGAGCTAAATTAATTTCCTTGAACTGTATAGGAGAATGCACAGGTATCAATTTAATTCAGCTTCTTATTAGTGCAAAACCCACAGGACTGTTACCATGTAACAGTCAGCTGTCCACATGATTTATGCTATTTATTATTTTTAAAAGGAGGAGTGTTTTGCATTTCTTTTTATTTCCATGTGATAACCTCGGCAGAGTGAAATCCCATTTCTAGTTTTCAGCCTGTAATAAAAACAGGTTTGGCTTTTCAAGTTCAGTCATGTGATTTGTGTGTGTAGTTTCAATTTGTGATGTGTCGGCCAGTGAACAGCTGATTTAATAACAGTTAAGAACCTCTACTACGTAGGAATGACTGAAGTGATGTTTCTCTAGATCAATAGTATTGCCTGGTTTTACTGAGGAAATAAATCATTTTGCCACATGGTTGCCAAAATGTGAGAGGTTTTTGGATCGATGACACAAACCTATGTTATCTCTGGAGAGACTATGAGACCTTAGTTCATCAATCAAATCAACTTTAATTAAATCTAATTTAATGGACTACTGCCTAGTAAAAAGAACACTTAAAAGAAAGTCATAGTTGAAGCGCACAGGGCTTTTCTTTTCCTACAAGTGACGAATACACTAAAAAGAAGGCAGCAGCTCAGTGGAGCTGCCAGCAAGCCCTCCCTGCTGACGGATTTCTGAGAGTGGCTTCCCTTCTGATACTCTTGCTCAGAATCAGAAGGTAAGACCTGAGTCTTACCTTTTAACGTAAGAAAAAGATGCTGCAGGCTATGTAGGCAGGAACCAGTGGATCTCTAATTAGATTTTTGGTGTTGAAACACAGGGATCATCAAGAAACCACCTCCCTTTCCCTCTATTCTTTCACACTCTCTTTTTTTTTTTTTTTTTTTTTGTGGTAAATATTTATTTTTGTCATTGTAGTCATTTTGAAGCATGCAAGTTAGTGGCATTAATTATATTCACAGAGTTGTGCAACTATCACCACCATCTAGTTCCAAAACATTTTTATCAACCCCAACAGAAACTATATTATTTAAACAATAACCCCTCATTTTCTTCTACCTCGGCCCCTGATAACAACTTCTCCTCCTCCTTCTTCTCCTCCTCCTTCCTCCTCTTCCTCTTCTTCTTCTTCTTTTTTTTTTTTTTAAACAGGGTGTCACTCTGTTGCCCATGCTGGAGTGCAGTGACACACAGCTCATTGCAGCTTTGACTTCCTGGGCTCAGGTGATCTTCCCACCTCAGCCTCCTGGGTAGCTGGGACTACAGGCACACACCACCATGCCCAGCTAATTGTTTGCATTTTTTTTTTTGTAGAGACAGAGTCTTGCCATGTTGTGCAGGCTGGTGTCAAACTCCTGGGCTCAAGCAATCCACCTGCCTTGGCCTCTCAAAGCACTGGGATTATAGAGTCAGCCACTGTGCCTGGCCACCCCAGGTAATTTTTTTTTTTTTTTTTTTTTAGCGAGAGAGTCTTGCTCTGTCACCCAGGCTGGAGTACAGTGGCATGATCTCGGCTGACTGCAACCTCCGCTTCCTGGGTTCAAGCAATTCTCCTGCCTCAGCCTCTTGAGTAGCTGGGATTACAAGCACCCACCTCCATGTCCGGCTAATTTTTGTAGAGACAGGGTTTCGCCACATTGGCCAGGCTGGTCTTGAACTCCTGACCTCAAGTGATCCACCCACTTCAGCCTCCCAAGGTGCTGGGATTGCAGGCATGAGACGCCGCACCCCGCCTACCCCTGGTAACTTCTAATCTATTTTCTGTCTCTATGAGTTTCCTTACTATAGATACCTCATATAAGTGGAATCATTCAATATTGGCTCTTTTGTAACTGATTTATTTCACATAGGGTTTCACATAGGTATTTTCACATAGGTATTTTCAGGGTTTGTCCATGTTGTAGCCTGTCTCAGAACTTCCTTCCTTTTAAAGTTTGTTCCTGGGAAACCTGCCTGTGGCAGCAGTATGACAGTCATATGACACAGTGGTATGAGAGTAGGAGTGGGGGCTGATGTGGTCTGCAGGGCATGGGGAAGATGCCCTTGAGGTAGTGACGTTTGAACAAAGCTCTGAAGATCAATTGGCTCAGGGTTCCACAGGCCGTACAGGAAGCAGAGTGGCTTCTGCTTCCAAGGAGTCCTCAGGAAGCTTCCAATCACGATGGAAGGCAACAGAGAGTGAGGCACTTCACATGGCTGGAGCAGGAGGAAGAGAGAAAGAGAAGATGATCTAGGTAAAGAGGAGGATGGATGGTGTTCCAGGTTGAAGGAAGAGCAAGAGGAAAACCCCAAGGCAAAAAGAAGTCTGGGGAAAAAGAAGTCCTGGACCTTTAAAGACCGGCTGCTGGCCGGGCTTGGTGGCTCACACCTGCAATCCCAGCACTTTGGGAGGCCAAGGTGGGAGGATCACTTGAGGTCAGGAGTTCAAGACCAGCCTGGCTCACATGGTGAAGCCCTGTCTCTACTAAAAATATAAAAATTAACTGGGCATGGTGGTGAATGCCTATAATTGCAGTTACTTGGGAGGCTGAGGCAGGAGAATTGCTTGAACCTGGAAGGTAGAGGTTGCAGTGAGCTGAGATCATGCCACTGCACTCCAGCCTGGGTGACAGAGCAAGACTCCATCTCAAAATAAATAAATAAATAAATAAATAAATAAATAAATAAATACCAGGTTGCAGAACAAAGTGCCAGGAGTGGGTAGCCTGGGGAAAGTGCTAGATCATGCAGAGCTCTAGTAAGGCCACATTAAAAATAGTGGATTGGAGGGAGTGTGTGTGTGTGTGTGTGTGTTCGTGCGCACAAGTGTGTGACAGGGAGCATCATGTGTGTTTTGAAAAGTCATTCTGGCTGGTGATTTATGGGTTAGAAGGGAAAAGGAGCCGGGATGTCAGAAAAAAAACTGACACAGTCTGTAATCTCTGGTCTTGTGTCATTGCTGTTGACGTGTGGAAAGTGATGGATTCAGTGAGAGGCTACAGAGATAAAATTACCTAAGATGGTCAATTTTGTGTTACACATATTTTACCACAACTTTTAAAAGTCACCAGGTCATGGTGATTGGATATGGGCAGAAGGGACAAGGAGTGACAAGGATTTTTAGGCTGGAGCAAATGGACAAATAGTCCCTTGGAGGAACACTAAGTTCGTGTGGGTCCACGAGTTTAGTTCTGGACAGTTTGAGGTGCGGATGCTATTTATGGAAGTGGATATATAGATCTTGGGCCTGAAGGAGATGTATGACCATCAGGCCCATGCCGAATCCTAGTCATCAGGCTGGAGTTCAGATGCAGGACTTAAATCTTGGGAGGAAGTGGCAAGACAAATGTAGAGTTTCAGGCATAAACAATATTGTTAGGCAGAGAAGACTCCTATCAACATAACTGAGTTTGGGAATAATAAATCTGCTATCAGAATTGGCAAATGAAATCAAGGACAGAAACCATGTTTCCCAATTACAGTCTTGGGCCTTAAAATATCCCATCTTGTTTTTTTTCCTGCTGCACAAGAATCTAAAACATTCCTGGAAATGGAGAGTCCTGACATGATGGCCCCATGATGAAAATAACCCAGATTCCTGAGTCACCATGTGGACACGAGGCACCAAGGAGAAAACATGTGAACCTCAGTAAGTTTGGGGTGAGAGGTAAATAAACTTTAAGTATGTTAAGCTTCTGTCATTTCAAGGTAATATAGTGTGGAAGGCAGAAAAATGGCCCACTCTCTCCTGGCATCTATTAAAGATGTCCAAATCCTCATTTCTGGAACAGGTGAATATGTTAAGTTACATGGCAGTAGCAGTCACATAGCAGATCGAATTAAGGTTTTTATTAGTCTGTTCTTACACGGCTATAAAGAAATACCTGAGCCTGAGTAATTTATAAAGAAAAGAGGATTAATTGGCTCATGGTTTTGCAGGCTGTACAGGAAGCATAGTGGCTTCTGTTTCTAGGGAGGCCTCAGGAAGCTTCCAATTATGGTGAAAGGCAAAGGAGTGAAGTACTTCACATGACTGGAGCGGGAGGAAAAGAGAGAGAGAGAAAAGTGGGGGAGGTGCTACACACTTTTAAACAACAAGATCTTGTAAGAACTCACTCACCATCAAGAGAACAGCATCAAGGGGATGGAGCTAAACCATTTATGAAGGATCCATCCCCATGATCCAGTCACCTCCCATTAGGCCCCACCTCTAGCTATAGGGATTATAGTTGATTACAGTTGAATGTGTGATTTGTGCAGAGACACAGGTCCAAACCATATCAAGGTTGCAAATCAGAAGTATCCAAAAATTAAAAGTCTCCTGGATTACCCTGCTGGTCCTAATCACTGGAGTCCTTAAAAGCAGAGAACCTTTCCCATTTGTGGTCAGAGAGAGATGTGATAAAGAAAGCAGCATCAGACACATGTGATGTTGTTGGCTTTGATGAGGGTAGGAAGGGGCCATGAGCCAGGGAATGTGGGCAGCCTCAAGAAACTGACCTCATTTAACTAAATTACTTCTTTAAAGGCCCTACCTTCAAACATGGCCACATTCTGAGAGGGGGTTAGGACTTCAACATATGAATTTTGGTGTGACACAAATCAGTCCATCCAACCAAGACTGTACACTTTTAGATTGTGGCAATTATGAAAATGCAAATCATGTTTTTGTGCCATGAGTTTGAGGTATATTCCAGAATTACTTCTGTCATCAACTCACCTCAAAAGCACAGCATAGGCAGAGCAGAACATTGAGCTCCTGGAGAACTCTCAGGAGGCAGGCATTTGGGGCCAGTGCAATAGTAAAACAAGGCTGGGGAAAGACCAATTTGAAATACTTCCTTGCAATCTGCTTTGGTATAATCCATTAACCCAGGTGAGTAGTGGAGCCCAGGCTTGCTCTCTACTCAGCTTTTCCTCCTGTACACATTCCTTATAGCCTCTTCCTATATTGGTCAACAGAAATGTCCATCATAGCCCCAGTACATTACTAGAACATGTTATTTTGGAAAATACAAACTATGGAAAACCCCATAGGCGTTTGTAATTTTGTAAAGTTATAGGTTCAGGGAAAAACCAGCCAAAAAACCTGATCATTTTATTATGATAATAAATCAAATTTTGTATAAAAGTATCTATGGCATGTGGCCAGGCCTCCATTTTTGCTCTGTGTCTCTGGAGACCATGCCATCATGTAGATTCTTGCAGGAGGCAGGGTCAGTCTTAAATGCTTTGGAGGTTATACTCTTGTTTGAGAGAAATTACAAACCAGACTAAGAATATAAAATATATGTAAAACCACAACATCTATAAACCTTTATAATCATACAAGTAATAAACTTACATTTGAGGTCATAAAATAGTTATAAACGTACTAAGTACATGGATTATAAAATAGGCACTAATGTATTATAGAATAAAATATTCCTGAATTATAAAATAGGCCCTAATGTATGATAGCATAAAACATACCTGGATTATGTTAAAAATGCAACTTTACTATATCATAAATTTGATTCATATCTAGCATGTAGACAAACACATGATCAACATTAAATTTGTTTGACTTTTAATTCCAAGGTGTGGTTGAGGTGTGCTTTCAACAGCCTGTTTCTTGAAATCTTTCATAACACTGTTCAAGGAAGGTAGGACTGTCATTTTTTTTTTTTTTTTTGTAGAGGTATCTTTTGTAGTCAATCAAGGAGTTCTCACAGTTGGATTCATTCTTTTCATTTCAGCGTCTTTACACATTTAAAGACAGACCCTGTCTAAATTACATGGAGTTTAGATTTGCTGTCTGCTGAGTTTATTCCTCCTTTGTCTTTGTTGCCTCCATCTCCAACTTCCCACACCAACTGTCATCCAAATATCATTGTTTGACTGCCCCAAACCACACCTACTTTCTAGTTTCAGAGCCTCCTCCATTGGTGTGAGTCTTGTAGGGTTGGGGAGAGCGGGGCCGAAGAAGGGGAGGGAGGCAGGGTTGTCCTTACAGTACAGAGCCTGAAACTGAGAGAGCCTCCCCGTCCCTGGCCCTTGACAGCCAGAGTGAGGGACAGGACCTTCCAGCCTGGACTTTACATGCCCAGAGAGTGATACAAAGATGCAGGAACAGCTGAGGGAAGATGCCCTCTGGTGTTCAGAGTCCATGTCGGTCTTGGCCTTGAGTTTCCAATGGAAGCAGAGCCAGCGGCTCTGTCCTGAAGCCGTTCTTCCTGCTGTCCAGCCTTGTTCCTGACCATTTTCCAAGCTTACTTCTTTAGTCATCCTGTGGATTCTGCATGCTGTTTGGCAGCCTTCCAGCAAGTTCCCTTTTGCTGAAGTTTCTGAGGCTTGCAGCTATCCGATGTGCAGGGAGTATCAGAGAATGAAGAATGTATGGACATGGCATACGTTTGCCAGGGGAGTGGAGCAGAATGATGCTGTGATGCTGAACTGTCATTCTCGGGTTTTTGCATATTACACATTGCTGACGTTTTTACCAAAATGGTAACTTCAGACATTTTTAAGGGAACATCCTCATGTTGCGTTCCATCAGAGCTGCGGTCCAGAGGTTCTCGGTGATGAGCTCTTTCGTTTTTCCCTCTTTCTCTCTCCCACATGCCCTCACTCCGTGGTTACTAAGTAATGACTGTCTTCTTAGATCAGCTGGGTCAGCATGGGTATCAGCATCAACTAGACATCGTGTTTAGATCCTGCCTTCTGATATGAATGCCTGCTCCTGGATGTTTGCATCCCGGCCACAGGTCTAGAGCTCCCCTTTCCTTCCTTTGCTGAGCTTCCCATCCTGAACACCCCCGCCCCTTTCCCTCTGGTATCTGGCATCAGCTAGGAAACTTGGAGTGCATATCACCAGTTTGGATCTTAACAAGAAGGGATGGAGGTCTCAGCGAGGCCCTGTGCTTCTTGTGCAGACCTCTCCACCCTGACCCCAACAGAAGAGGAAGCTACCAGATTTACATTTAAGTCACCAAAGGGTCATTCCAGTGAGTTATTTAGAACAAAGAGATCTGCTCCAAACTGAAGAATCTAAGATCTACGGGTAACTCCTGTGATGAAGTTTCTTTGAGACAATCAAACAATAGTAGTTAAGGATCTTGAATGTGAGTATTAACTTAACCTTGAGGGTCTTGGTTCCACTGCTTAATTGCTAGACATGGTGGCCTCATGTGGAGAGGGCAGGGCAGGTCCTTTTTTTTTCTTAGAAATCCTATGCCTAGCCCAGGGTATCCATATCTTTTGTAGAATGAATGAATTCTCCCATGGTCTGCATTCAGGGAATGATTTTCCTTAAATACTGAATCTGGAAAGGTTTTAGACTAGTGAGATCTAACCAAGGAGTTCACAGATGTAAAGTCCAGAGGCACTTCCATCTATTCATTCGGTTACTTCAGATTTGTGTCTTTGGCTCTATTACACTTGCAGAATTCATCACATTGGAGTTATAGAAAACAAGGTCAATTTATTAATTTACAACGTGTAATTACCTAGCGCAGCTGTCTGCAAATGGTATTCCCTTTCTGAGTATTTCTCAGATAACTAAATTTAGATCAGAATACCGCTGGGTGAATATATAATTAGACTCCAAAGGGAATCATATGTCCCCAAGGGGTATTTCTAACAAGCTGTGGTAGCTTCACAGAAATACCTTTCTTCTCTTTGGGGAGAAAGAATATTTCTATTCAGGCATTGTCTGAGAGAAAATAGCACCGCAGCTGAGGCTTGGTTTGGGGACTTCTAGCTTTTATATTGTATGTTTTTAATTTTTTGAATGCCTTGTTCTCCCCTGAATTCAGAAAACCTAGACTGCTCACAGCAGTATCACATAACAGTTATTTTTACCTTGGTATGAATTCAAATCTGTGCATTATCTTTCTAAGGTATTTCATATTTTGAAGCTCACTTCAAAATATGGGCCTCAAAGCATTGTTCTTATAGAAGGAAATCCATAGATTGGTGAGTGCTGGGGAAATATTATATTTCTTGGTCACAGGGCAATTGGTCAGTGTTACTGACACTGGCCCACGTGGGCAGGCTCCTACTTTGTCTGTAAATAAGAAGATTCTGTTTCTGCTTTAAAGATCCAGGATCACTGTGTGAAATTACATAACTGTTGGGTGTGTTTTCTGGAAGAAACACTGCCATTGCTTCTCAGCTATGTTTTGCTAAACTCCATGAGGTTATCCACTCATCTTTGCCTCCTGACTTTTCAACCTCCTAAGTACACATTCATGTGAGGGCTTTTGCTGCTGTTCTGTTCTTTCCTCTGCCTAGAAAATGCTCTCCCAGGTAGCTACATGGCTCCTGCATTTCCTTAGAATCTCTGCTCAAATAGCATCTTTCAGAGAGAACTTCCCCTGTGCCTGCCTAGAACGGTAGCCCCATCCCTTCTTCTACCTTCATACCCTACTCTACTTTGTTGATAGCACTTATTACCGCCTGCCAATAGGTTGTGCATCGAGGTATTTATTATCTATCTGTCTTTCATTTTAGCTTCATGAGGGCGGAGGCTTTTGGTTCATCTCTGCTTTTTAGGTGAGTGCCTTGCACGTAGTATGCTCTCAGTAAATATTTGTCAAACAAGCAAATGAATTAATGAATGTGTTAAAATGTAAGTTCAGAGGTTATTTCTTCTGGATTATTTTGCAGCTGGGCCCTTTCTTTTCTTTGTTTTTCCCTCCCTCCCTTCCTTCTTATTTGTCTTCCTAAAATAAATATTTATTGAGGCATTGAAATCCCAGACTGGAAAAGGTTAATTCTAGAATGGTTTTCCATGGACCATGAGTGCTTGCTGTCTTCTTTTCCCAGATGGTAAGCTTTTCTGCTTGTGGGTTCTCCATATTTTAGGACCTACAGTTCTCAGTTTACTGATTACATCATCATCCTTTACACATGGCTTGAAGGATGACAATCATGAAAAAACTGAGCTCATGAAAATAGCAGTTGTGCTGAGCTTATTTTCTAGTGGGGCTCCAGTGCCTGGTGCAGGAAAAGCATTTTGTGAATATTTGTAGAACAAGTGGATTTAAATGAATGATAAGACACTGAGTTAGAAGACATCTGCCTTAGGCACATCAGGGTAGAATGCATGGAAAAGCCAAATGCCCCCAAAACTAGTTTTTAAAATGTTGTAAGTAAGATTCATTTTGTTCCCTTAATTGGAGATCTTTTTTTCTATTGCCCTTACTTAGACACAAAAGGGAATGAGAACAAATGTGCCAAATCATTGTTTATATCTGATCATGAATTATTTATCCAAAATATAAGCTCTGCAATTTAGCTTCAGAATTACTGTCATTACAGCAAATCAGGAAATGTATTTATAATAACTTGACTTTTCTCTGTTTATTAATTTAAAAAATAACTGATATAGACTTATATGTTAAAAAAATTTTGAAGATATCTAGTGAAAAGTTAAGCTGCTCTCTTACTCCTGTCTTCCAGTTTCCATCATTAATCTCTAGATTAACAACAATTCCCAGTTTCTTCCATAGCTTCCTAGTTTATCTCTACATATATATTTAGTTGTTCCTTTTTGAAAATATAAATGGTAGCATACAGTCATTGTTCTTCATCTTGCTCTTTTTAATTTTTTTTTTTTAATAGAGACTCAGTGTCCCTGTGTTGCCCAGGCTAGTCTTAAACTCCTGCACTCAAGCAATCCTCCTGCCTTAGCCTCTCAAAGTGCTTGGATTACAGGCAGGAGCAACCATGCCCAGTCCATCTGGCTCTTTTTATTTCACCTTGAATGTAGAGATTGTTATGATCTGATTGTTTATTTACCCTCAAAATTCATATGTTGAAATCTTAACCCCTAAGGTGATGGTTCAGGGTGTGGGGCCCTTGGGAGGTAATTAAATTGAGAGCAGAACTCTTATGATTGGGGTTAGTGCCCTTATAAAAGAGCTAGCTATTCCCTTCCACCACGTGAGCACACAGCAAGAAGCTGCCATCTATAAACCAGAGAGGGAGCCCTCACCTGACACTAAATCTTCTGGCCGCTTAATCTTGGATTTCACAGCCTCCAGAACTGAGAACAATAAATGTTTGTTCTTTTTAAGCCACACGGTTGATGGCATTTGGTTATAGTGTCCTGAATGGACTAAGATAGAGATCATTCCATTTTATTGTCTAGAGAGCTACTTCATTTCTTTAACATCTGGGAATTATTCTAGTGTATAAATCTAGGATACACTAATCTTTTTTATTGATACATACTGAAGTTGTTTCCAAACATTGCAATTACAAATAACATTTTATACACGGGCAAGTAGAAGTGTAGGATAAAGTTCCAGAAGGGAAATTG
Source organism: Mandrillus leucophaeus (assembly GCF_000951045.1). NCBI lineage: Eukaryota > Metazoa > Chordata > Mammalia > Primates > Cercopithecidae > Mandrillus > Mandrillus leucophaeus. The sequence continues at coordinate 1,390,551 of NW_012107574.1, forward strand.
TTGGGCCAAAGGGTATATGCATTTGTAATTTTTACAGATGATGTCAAATTGCCTTCCATGAAAGTTGCACTATTTCACTCTTACCTCTTGTTATGATTTGAATGTCCCCTCCAAAACTCATGTTGATGTTTAATTGCCGTTGAGGCAGTATTAAGAGGTGACTAAGTTATAAGGGCAAAGCCTTCATGAGTTAATGCCATAACCACGGAGTGGGTTAGTTATTGTGGGAGTGAGTTAGTTACTCCATTTTTCAGACTCCACTTTTTGAAAATGTCTGTCTCTCTGTCTCTAGGGTACACCTCCTTGCCATGTGTTACCTTTTGCCAAGTTATGATGCAGCAAAAAGGCCCTCACCAGTTGCAGTCCCTCAGTCCTGGACTTCTCAGCCTCCAGAACTGTGAGCCAAATAGATCTCTTTTCTTCATAAATTACACAATCTGTGGTATTCTGTTGTAGCAACAAAAAACAGTCTAAGAAACCTTCAATTGCTGGTCCTCAGTGATAATTCACATTATTGGTATAAAAGTTGATTTTAAAAGATCTTCGCCAACAGCGTGTTATTAAACTTTTTGGTAACTTGCCAATCTTGTAGCTTAAAAAAACTTTTGCCATCGCTTTAATTTGCATTTCTCTTTAATTTTCCTCTTCCCTGTGAGTGAGGTTGAGCATCTCTTCATCGGTTTAACCCATGTATCCCTGAGGTTGCAATTTTTTGAATTTTGGCAATCAGACCTTAGCAATGACCTTGAGCAGTAGGACATAAATAACTCCCACATACTTAGTGTTCTAATAATGGAGCACTAGGGATAAATGGGTTTTAAGACTCATTTGTATTTCTTTGCTGGGAAGTTTGTTCTTATTCTTTCCTCATTTTTCTATTAGGTTTTTCTTTTTACTGTATTTAGAGCTTTTTCTGTGTTAAAAAAAATTAGCGAAAGTTACTGTTGCTGACAGTGGTTCACTAGGGTTAAGACCTCTGGAAAAAAAATGGCATTAAATTATACTTTATGGACTTAAAATTAACATGTCATTTTACTGTTTCTAAAAATGAAAATTATTTAGAAACATACCTATAATATTTATCTTCTGTAGTAATTGACAAATATTGCTGATATTGTTAGTGCTAGTACCTGAATGTGCAATTAACAGACATTGAGAGCTTGAGGAGAACTTAGATCATCCAGTTCTATTCTCCCAGTTTGCAGAGAAGAAATTAAGGACAAGGAAACTTGGTCATTTGGCTGCAACTCTCAAGAAGCCAGGCTCAAACTGGCTTCCATAATAAGAAAATGGATTGGTTCACCTAAAAGGAAGCCCAGGGCCAGTGCAGGCTTTGGGGCTGGGAGATTCAATCAGCTCAACAACATTTTCAGAATCTCATGTTATTTTCTACCAAAGGGCAGGTGCCAGGGGTTGTCAGTAACAATGGGGGCATCATGGCAGTAGCTACTGCTTCTTTATTCTCCTCCAACAGGGGAGAGAGAATACTGCTTCTGTAAATCCTCTTGGAAGAATGACGACGAACCTTAGTAAAAGTTTACAGCAAACGTCTTCTCATAGCTCATTGGTCTTTACTAAATCACATGACCCCTCCCCTGAGCCAATCATTGGGAAGGGGATGGCTTACCCTTAGATTAACCAGGACCACACCTATGGCTGGGGGTCACGCCAGCTTCCAGTGCGTCACATGGGGTATTAAGGAGGGTCTGGGCACCTAAACAAAATCAGAAATCTGGGATATGTGTAATATCATGTAGAATGGCAGCACTTAACGTCTCATCATTATTTTGATCTATAACATGTGCAAAATAAAATAGACTCACTTGAAATCTATATCAATCAGTATTCTCCATAGAAATCGAATCAATAGGACACACACACAGAGAGAATTATTTTAAAGAATTGGCTCACACCATTGTGGGAGCTGGCAAATCTGAAATCTTTTTCTTTCTTTCTTTTTTTTTTTTTCTTTTTTATTTGAGACCAAGTCTCGCTCTGTCTCCCAGTCTGGAGTGCAGTGGCGTGATCTCGACTCACCGCAACCTCCGCCTCCTGGGTTCAAGTGATTCTTCTGCCTCAGCCTCCTGAGTAGCTGGGATTACAGGCGTGTGCCACCATGCCCGTCTAAAATCTGAAATCTTACAGCAGACCAGCATGCACACTTGGGGAAGAGCTGGTGTTGCAAGTCTTGAGGCAGAATTCCTCCTTCTTTGATAAACCTCAGTCTTCGCTGTTAACGCCTTCACCTGATTGGAAAAGGCCCTCCCATATGACTGAGGGTAATCTCCTTTACTCAAAATCAACTGTAAATGTTAATCACATCTACAAAATGCTTTCACAGCAACATCTAGTCTAGTGTTTGGCCAAACAAGGCATTATAGCCTAGCCAAGTTGACACATAAGATTAACCATCACATAATCTTTGTCCTCCAATCTTAATTTCCTGAATGTTTATAACTTCCTACTTCCTTAAAATGGGTGGCTGTGGTGTGATTTCAGAAACACAAACCTTAGCATGAGGGTGGAAACCACTATAGAAAACATAGAAATCATCATTTTTCATACTCGTCCATAGGATCCATACAGATGTCTCCAGACAGACTCAGCTCAGTTTTCCAGATGTGAACACTTACACCGTTTCAGATTTAATCCGTGGTGTTCTGCTGAGGGAAGCGGGGACTGGACAGATGTTTTCTTTAGCATCTGCAGTATAAGACAGAACGCAGTTCATGTCCCCACAAGTATCCCAAACAATGGGGTCCAGGCTCAATCACTAAAGGGAAAAATTAGGGTTAGAAACCTTTAACTATGGTCTCTAGCTGAGCCAGCCTCTGACTGACAAACCGCTCATCCAATGACGATAGCTCACTTGTTGGACAGCACTATGAATATAAACAGTATGTTCTGGGCAGGTGGTTTGACAAATATTCCAGCGCAATTTATAAGATTTTAGCTCAAGCATCCCTCAGACTGTTTAAGGCCTGTTTGGGGGAATTAATGTGTACTTGGCAGATTATTTAAACAAACTTTTCATAATATGAAATTCCTTTTTCTTCATAGGGATAATTTTAACCTGCTGGCTGTTTTCGTTCTTATGGGCTGTGATAGTTCTTGTTTATCTCGAAGTTTATGTAAGTTTAGGCTGTTTCTACCCCAAAAGCCACTCCATTCCCGTGGCTAAAGCAAAGTCATGGGGATCAGTTACCCTTAGAGGGCAAAACCATGCAAGCAAGTCTCCCATTCATGTTGAGGGGAAGTTTTGGGTACTAGCTGTCAGAGTTTCACCCCGCCTTATCTTAAAGGCTTCTTTCTAACTCACTGAAGACAAATAACACAGGGTGTTGGTGGGTGTGTGTTTACATGAGGGTGTGGACAGAACACAGGGACTTTGGGGAGCAGCCAATTTGGTGCAGTTTGGGAATGACTGCCTTGTACAGCGCCAGCCTGAAGACTTTCCTTCCTCTGGGTATTTTAATAAGAGTCAAAGCAAAAATAAAGGTGGCTGCGTTCCCTCTTTGGTGATGTCTCCGATCTGGAAGCCCTTGTGCTCTCCTGGGTCCCTCCGCGCCACAACGGACGTCTGTGGGAAGAGACCCTGTGTCCTTCGATGTCAACGAGTTTCCTCCCGATTTTGAGCCTGGGATGCTGGAGCCCTGCTGCCAGGAGCAGCCAGAGAACTGATTTCCCCCTCCTGAAGAGTCTGAGCTCTGGGAAAGTCTTCCAACTGCGTTCCCGGGAGCTTCCTAGGGATTGCTGACCCGACAGTGTCCACCGTTGAGGGGAGAATAATTGTGAACATCTATGCTGGCTTGTTTTAAAAAGCTAAGCAGCTGGCAGCGGGGCGTGCCTGTGGCGGGGCTTGCAGGTTCCGCAGCTGTGCAGTGCCTGTGGCCGGTCTTGCAGGTTCAGCAGCTGTGCAGTGAGTGCGCTTCTGGGCTGCAGGAGTGGGGCAACCACGCCCCTCGGCCAGGTGTGGCTGGAGGCCGGGGAGGAGGAGAGCGCCCTCTGGTGGCCGATAATGAGACTGCCTGGGGGCCCGGGCACCGGGAGGCCGGACTTTCTCTGCAAAGAGCTTTGTCCGCAGGTGGAAGCAAAGCAAACCCAAACTCCTTTCAGCTGCTGTGCTACCCTTTCTTCCCTTTTCTCAGGAGGGAGGATGATGACCGCTGGGGAAGGAAAAGAAGAGCTAAGGATCTCCCTGTTTCTCCCTGGAGGCGAGCTTTTGTGCTGACTGAGGGGGACGGCTTTCCCATTGCTGACCCGAAGGTCCTTTCTTCTCCAGTGTTTGCCTGGTGTTCGAGGGGCGCACTTTCCTTTCCCCAGTGTGTCTGTGGTTCCAACTTGCTGGGGTTTTTTTGCTTTTTTTGTATTTTTTTTTCTTTTTTTTTTTTTTTTTTTTTTTGCATGATCCTGCAGTGGTCTTCACGGCATTGCCCCATCCAACTTTAATTCAGGGTCTCAAAAGTGGAAATGGAGACATAAAATGTGTGTGTGTGTGTGTGTGTGTGTGTGTGTTAGAACAGGCTTGAACTTTACCACCCCCTCCCACTGTGACGACTTCCCAGTGGGGGAGCAAGTCCCTTGAAAACAACCAGACTTTTGTTTGGAGGTATTAGAGCAATTTCATTTCAGTCCTGTTCATTATTCAGAAATTTTTTTAAAAAATATCATTTACTACTATCTTTACTTTTACTTTTTTGAGGCAGGCACTCACTCTGTCGCCCAGGCTGAAGTGCAGTGGCATGATCTCTGCTCACTGCAGCCCCCGCTTCCCAGGTTCAAGCAATTCTCCTGCCTCAGCTTCCCAAGTAACTGGGACTACAGGTGTGCACCACCATGCCTGGCTAATTTTTGTATTTTTAATAGAGACAGGATTTCATTATGTTGGCCGGGCTACTCTTGAACTCCTGACCTCACATGATCCACCTGCCTCAGCCTCCAAAAGTGCTGGGATTACAGACATGAGTTGCCATGCCAGCCCATTATTTAAAATTTTGTTTAAACTCTCTGCACAGCTTTTGTACTCAGGTGAGGCTGGAGCCATGGACCTGGCTGTGTGTGTGTGTGTGTGTGTGTGTGTGTGTGTGTGTGATCCTTGCCCTTCCCATGTTGTCCTAGGCTGGTTTCTCCAAAATGCAAGTCACAAGCCATTACTGGCTCATAACATCAATTTAGAAAGTCACAATCTTTATTTTTTTAAAGGAGTAGAATGGAATACAAATTACAAAGTACATTCCACGTAATAGAATATGATTTCCTCAAAAAGCTTTCTTCAGGTGTGCGTGTGTGTGTGTGTGTGAAAATAAATGTGATAATAGATGTCAGCTGCCTGGAATTGTGTAAATCGTGTCATAACGTAAAACATTTACTGTGGGTCATGCTTAGAGAAGTTTGAAAGTCATTGTTTTAGCCAGGTGTGGTGGACATGCACCTGTGGTCTCTGCTACTTGGGAGGCTGAGGCAGGAGGATCTCTTGAGCTCTAGAGGTCGAGGCTGCAGTGAGCTGTGACTGTGTCATTGCACTCCAGCCTGGGTGACAGAGCAAGACCTTGTCTTTAAAAGAAATGTAAAAGAAAGAAAGTCACTGTTGTAGATGCGGCTTCTTGTTCAGGTAAATGAAGATGGGATGTGGGGAAGGGGAAGGGAGAAGGGGTCAGAAAGAGGAATCTTGGGGGACTCCCTGCTGCAGGTTAGTGAAGTATGTCTGCCCCAGCCTTGCCCTGGCCACTTCTGGTCCTTCTGCGGTGGTGGGTTTCACTGTAGTAGTGTTGCTGTCATAGCTGGTGTTTGTGTTTAGGAGCTGTGTTCAGTTTCACTTCATTGAGGAGCCACCACATTTCCATTTGGCGCCCCCATGGCACATGCCCCAACCTCTTTTCCTCCTCAGGCCTCTTGTTACCTGGCTTGGTGGCTGCCCATACCCTGCCACGAACATATGTGTTCACATAAGGCCATGGGGACCACTGGGGTCCTCTTTCACAGCCTTTGAGTTTTAATCTTTCTAAAGCTTCCAGCACCCAGTATTCCCAGGCAGTCTCTCATCCAAGTACTAACCAGGCTAGACTCGGACTGCCTTCCTAGATCAGATGAGATAGAAAGTATGGCTGCAAACTGCCCTATTTTTTCTTTCTTTCTTTTTTCTTTTTTTTCTTTTTTTTTTTGTAGAGATGAGGTCTTGCTTTGTTGCCTAGACTGGTCTTCAACTCCTGGCCTCAAGCAATTATTATACCTTGGCCTTCCAAAGGGGTGGGATTACAGGTGTAAGCCGCTGCTTCTGGCCTGTTTTATTTATTTTATTTATTTATTAATTATTTATTTATACTGCACCTCTATCTCTTATTTTATTAATTTATTATTATTATTATTTTTGAAGACAAGGTCTGGCTCTGTCACCCAGGCTGGAGTGCAATGGCATGATTATGGCTCACTGCAGCCTCAACCTCCTGGGCTCAAGCAATCCTCCTGCTTCAGCATGACAAGTAGTTAGGACTACAGGCATGCACTGCCATGCCAGGCTGTTTATTTATTTATTTTTTTTAAAAGAAAAATCTTGCTTTGTTGTCCAACGTGGAGTGCAGTAACAGAACCCTAGCTCACTGCAGCCTTGAACTCCTGTGCTCAAGCCATCCTGCTGCCTCAGCCTACTGAGTAGCTGAGACCACAGGCACACACCACACACTTGACTTTTAATTTTTTTTTTTTTATAGAAATTGACCAGGCCAGTCTCAAACTCCTGGAGTCAAGTGATCCTCCCACCTTGGTCTTCCAAAGTTTTGTGATTACAGCTGTGACCCACCACGCCTAGCCCATCTCTGTCTCTTTAAACCTATACGTGTGGGGTTACCCCAAAAGGTCTCTTGCCAAGGGAAACCACCACCGGGAAAAGATAGAAGTCTTTCTTCAGATATACCCCTGATATGGTTTGGCTCTGTGTCCCCACCCAAATCTCATCTCGAATTGGAATGTGAACTGTAATCCCCATGTTATGGGGGAGGGACATTGTGGGAGGTGATTAAATCATGGGGGTGGTTCCCCCATGCTATTCTCATAATAGTGAGTTCTCACAAGATTTGCTGCTTTTATAAGGGGCTTTCCCCCACCACTGCTTGGCACTTCTGTCTCCTGCTACCATGTGAAGAAGGATGTGTTAACTTACCCTTCTGCAATGATTCCTGAGGTCTCCACGGCCATGTGGAACTGCGAGTCAATTCAACCTCTTTTCTTTACAAGTTATACAGTCTTGAGTATTTCTTCATAGCAGCATGAGAATTAACAAATACGCGCCGTAAGCATCAGCAACAAGTATTGCATAGCTCCTTTTAATAAGGACAACACACTTTGCTTCCAGGCTTCCAGAATATTCTTGAGAGTCCTACGCTCTGCTGATGAGTGCCTCAAAGTTCTATAGTGTAGCAAGAATCAGGTCAGGACATAAGAAATTACAGTTTTTCCATCTTGCAGGCATTACCCACCCTCCATCCTCAGCCTTTTTATGTAAAATACTTTCTTCTTCTTTTCTCCTTAAAAGAAGGGGCCATTCACATGAATGCTACACTCCCAAAGTCCGAGCACCACTCTCTTAGCTTTCCAGGAATAAGGGTAGGAGGTAGTGGAACTGGTTGTGAGCTGGCCTCAATAAAACCTACAGGGAGGTGGCCATCCTCAACTTCTGATGTCTCCTTGAACTTGGAGCATGAGATAATTAGGGCCCTCTGTGACCTCAGCTATGGACCTTGGCTGCAATTCCAAGACAACAGGAAAAATAATCCCACTTAATACCATGTTGCACAACCTTTTTATTAGAATGTCTACAATCTTCCATGTACCTTTTTCTTTAGTCATATAATAGTGTATGTTCTTGGCTTCCATTTCTCCCCACTGCAATATTCCTGCCATCTGGGGTCTCTTTTCCTATCACCCTGCAACTTCCCAAAAGCTTCCTCTGAGCTGCTGAATGGGAACGGACCCAAGTCTCCTCTGGGCCCCCTACATTTGGTCTCCTTGGCTATTCCATGTTTTGTTTCATTTTGCCTCACAGTAAAATGAGTGGTTTATCTGTCTGCTCTACCAGACCGTATTTCCTAGAGGATGTGGATCACAGTCCAGTTGTCCTTGCATGCTTTGTAGCAGTTTCCATAGAGTAAGTGGTGAAAATATTCATTGCACATTGAATGGCAAAAAGGAACTTCTTGGTCATCTCCTAGGATGCATTTTCTGTAATTGTCTGGTTGCAATTCAGGATTTTCATTGTGAGCCAACAGCTGCAGGCTCATTTTAAATGCTGGTTCTACAAATCCTCTCAAATAACAATGCCTTATATTGACTTAGATTTTATAACATGTCCTAGGTCACATGGTTTTGTTTAAAACACTTGTTTTGTCTTTGAAACAGCCAAGTGCAATTCGATGTGGTAGATGTTACTTTCATTTTTTAGGTGAGAAAATGTTCAGAAAGTATAAGTGACTTGCCCAAGGTTCCCTGGATAATGAATCATGGCTTGTGTTCTGTTCCTCTCACCTCTTTGCACAGAGCTCTGACATTCTTCTGTCAAGTCACCTTGCAAGTCTCATACTTTCTGGGTAAGTAAATGCCATCCAAGTACTTGCCCCAGGTCTTCAGTGGTAAGTTTTGGTCCTGTCCTCAGCTGCTGGTGCCTCACTGAGTATATGACACTAGGCAAGCCATTGACCTGTTTCCACATCTCAGTTCTTTCATCCTGAAAATAAAGATGACAATAGATGCTGGCTGCCTCAAATGGCATGGTGAAGATTAATGAGATGATGCAGAGAAGTGCCCTGAGCTCCTGGGACAAAAGGCTTGGTAAAAGCACAAAGTCTAATTATAATTTTCCAACATTTTCAAAGAACCCTCTGGAAAGGCTAGCTCTTGCTTCTAAATTTAGAGAGGATGCCTGCCTGGGACGAATTGTTTTCTCTTGACTGGCAGCCCCAGCAGCCTCCTGCTTATGCTGGCCTTGATGGCTCTGCTCTGATCCAGTGGCACTCAGTCTACCTGGATTCCATTAACGGTAGAAGGTACAGTCCCCAAAAGTGCCAGCCCCTGATCTTCGTTGCCTTTTGGATGGAGCAAGGGTAACCCACTTTGGACAGGCATCAGATGGGGTTCTGTTAGTTTTAGGGAATGTAGATGTAGTTCCTAGTCTAAGGATGGGAATGTGGTATAGATTAGGGAGAATGTAAGAAGTCTGCTTGGACCTTCCAGGAAAAATTTTTTCCTCCCTGATAAGAGGAAGTCACAGAAAACCTTCTAGCCCTATGCTCAGCTTCCTGCCCTTGAACACAGTTTGAGATCTGAACCTTGAAGCTGCTGATGCCATCTTACAAACCCATGGGAAAGCCAAGAGAAAGCCAAGAGAATTGCAGCAACATTGGCCCAAAAACACTGAGTCACTGAAACAGCATGGCATTTCTTGTTTGTGACAAAAACAAATCTTTGCTTACGCCATCGTTCGCATGCTTCTTTTGTTCCTTATAGACAGATACCAGTAGCTGAATAGATGGCTGTGTCAATCATGGTGTGGTGGCTCAGGTCCAGGGGGCGTCGCAGATTATCTGACCTGGAATGTTACTGTAGAGGTTTTGGAATGCTGAATTTTACACAGAAAATCTTTGGCTTTGCTCATTTTCTACCCTGCTTTGTTTTCCTTTGGGCTACTCTTTCACCCAGCTACTCATCAAATGATCTATCCTGAATGCAGGAATAAAATCAATACTAGAGCCAGTTTCCAAGTAATAGGGAGGAAAGCTTTGACTTTTCTCTTTCCATTTCTTTTTAGAATTTATATAAATTTAGGGTGTACAGATGCAATTTTGTTTCATGTGTATATTATGTAGTGGCAAAATCTTGGTTTTTAGCGTAGCTATCACCCCAATAATGTACATGGTACCCATCAAGTAATTTCTCATCACTCTCCCCTCTCTTGTCCCTCAACCCTTCTGAGTGTCCACTGTCCATCAGCCCATACTCCTTGTCTAGGCATACATATTATTTAACTCCCACTTATAAGTGAGAATCTGGGACATTTGATTTTCTGTTTCTGACTTATATCATTTCTCAGCATTCGGATCCAGATATTCAGAGCCCTCAATGTCCCTGACTCTGTACCTTGTTTGTCGTCTCCATCCAAACCTCTCTCTCTGACCTCTTTGGTCTTCCCAGCCCCAACTGTTGCTGGCCTAAGCGGTCACCTTCCCAGGTAGTATGGCATTTTCACAGAGTGGAGACAACTTGGCAAATCATGAAGCTAGGCACCCTTCTCTTGCCCTTTTCTGTTCTAGTCTATCCTCTGCTCATAAAAAGTTTTCAAGCATCTAGTGCCTTCTTGGTGTTCAATAGGGTACCATTTTTAATCCCGGGGACTCAGTGGTCTTATCTCTGAAATAGAGATAACGGTATTTTGTCTCCTCAGAGACTGAGGATCCAGTCCTCTAAGCTCTTTGGATTCTTTCTGACTCCACAGTGTGAACCTAACAGGGTACTTTTAGGGCCCTGTTTGTCCTGTCTCTATGAAAATTATTACTTCAGTTCCCTGATCAATGCTGCGATGGACTTTTTAAAAAGTCCTGATAAGGGAGGCTATCTCCCCCAGGGTGTTCGCATTTTCAGAGATAATCTGTGGGGAAAATGTTGAAAAGTTCAAGACCTTTTCTGAAGCCTAGTGTAGACAGTCAGTTATTCTACCCTTGTGACCAGACCATTCCCGAAATGAGTACATGAACATCCTCAGCCTGGCTTTTAGTTGACTTTCCCTTCTTTCAGACTCACTGCAGATTAGAGTACCCAGAATTAGCCAAGACCTTCAACATTTAATGACTAGCCACGGAGAGGAAAAAAGAAGATGAACTGCTTGTCCCAGAAAGCGACAGAACTTTGAAAGCAGCTATATATTTCCTAGCTACCTCTAAGAAATGGAACTGTCTTCCTGAGAACTGGAAGAAGACAACAGGTACCTCAAGATATAATACTTAAAGGAATGGCAAAGTAGCCGATCTAATTAAAACGTACCCCAAACATCACAAAGTAGGAAGATGGATGCTGAAAGAAATGCTTTGAGCACCACTGGTTGCCTGTAAGGAGTATGATTTCAAACGGCAAAGTTGACTGGAGAAACTCCCAGGCATTAAGTGGTTTTCGAGAAGATGTTCATTGGCTTTCTCTTTGTTCATGAAACAGAAAACTGTGTTTGGGTTGCATTCCAATACAGAGAGACTTAGTCCCTCTAAGATTGGAATGTGCTGGTTCTTAGGTAATTAGGACTCCTTCCCAGCCCAATCGAGAAAATTGGCTTTGCCTTATGCTTGGAAAGAAAATGGAGTGTACATGGAATCCAGTAGATATTTCACCTGCCAGTCAACTCATTAAGATTAATAGCAAATTAATAAACAGAAATTCTGTTGAGGGATGTGGCATGTGTACCCAGTCATTGATGACATTACTATGTGCACATGGAGTCTCACTCTTTCAGATCGGTAGGATAGTTTTAGCTTTGACTTTTGCCTCTTAGATCTGAGGTTTCTCATTCTGTCCTCAGTGATTAATGATGTTCTGTTACTTCAGATGCCCCAAACCTGGCTCTGGCAACTGGATATTCATTTGGTTGCCCTGATGTAATCATTGAAGGGAGCTGCGTTAATGGACCGTGGAATAGTTGGCATCCATATGTGGATGGACTGACTTAGATTGACTGTTAAAGTGACCCAGTTTATTGTTTGATAATTGGCCATGAAGTGAGCCAGCACTAACATACTTGGTGATTCAGTTATTCTAAATCACTGTTTGGTACGAGATGAGAGAAGAATGGGAATAATGTCTAGTGTTAGTTCTATAATCTTCTTAAATACTTTTGAGGCCCTGCTGTGGGCTGAGTGCTGTTCTAGGTTCTGACAGGGTATTGGAGGAGAGATTAAAAGGTGAACAAGATATTGTTTCTGATCCTGATGCATTTCTATTTGGAGAAAGGAGAGTTCGGGCCTCATATCCTATTTTGCTCAACTCAGGGCAGAGGCTTGAGAAGCATTAAGATTCAAAATGCAGGAACGTGTGAGATCATTGCATACAGACTCATTATAAAAATGCCAAACAGCTTGAGAAGCAGTAGAGAGAACATAATTAAAAGACACTGTTTTGCTTTCTCAGGGCTGCTGTAACAAGGGAACACAAATTGGTGGCTTAAAATATCAAGAATTTACTTTCTCACAGTTCTAGATGCCAAAATCCAAAATCAAGGTGTCAGTAGAGTTGATTCCTTCCTGGAGGTTTGGAGAAAGAGTCTGAACATCCCTCTCTCTTGGCTTCTGGTGGTTGCTGGAAATTCTTGGCATTCCTTGGCTTGCAACTGCATAGCTTCAACCTTTACATCAGATGTTACATGGCCATCGTCCCTCTATGCCTTTCCATCTGTGGCTCTCTTCACGTCTTCTTATAAGGACACCAAGAAATACTGGATTAAAACTACTCGGTATGACCTCAGCTTAACAAACGACAACTGCAATGACCCTATTTCCAAATAAGTTCACATTCTGAAGTTCTGGGAATTTGGGGGTGTGGCGGGGGACACTATTGAACCAAACATTTCGCCTACCCACATACTCACAAATGTTGACAAAATCAGCAGGGCAGGAGAGTAAAGAAGTGAAACAATGTACTTCCAAGAAAGAAGCAAGGAGAAGAAAAGTATTGTTTTTCTATTCTCTCCCCTGGGCTTAATACAGGCACCGAAACTTGAAGTAGAACTGAAGCAGAACTAATATGATAATTAATTTCAGAGGAAAATGTAGGGGCCTTTTTTTTTTTTTTTGACAGGGTCTTGCCCAGGAGTGCAGTGGTACAATCTTGGCTCACTGCAGCCTTGACCTCCGGGGCTCAAGTGATCCTCCCACCTCAACTTCCTGAGTAGCTGGAACCACAAGCATGTGCCACCATGCCTGGCTAATATTTAAAAATTTTTTTTTTTTAGATACGAGGTCTCCTTATATTGACCAGGCTGGTTTCAAACTCCTGGGCTCAAGAAATCCTCCTGCCTCAACCTCACAAAGTGCTAGGATTGCAGGAGTGAGTCACCACCCTCAGCCCTGGGATATTTTATATTATGAAGTAGATGCAGTTTACTCTTTCCTGACTTTTTGTGGTGTTGGAAGATAAACTGGCTTTGGCTTTACTTTAACTCTGGAGAAATTGTGGAACAGGATGAGAAAGAAAGCCTGGAATAGGTGATTTAGGTTTGCTGTAGGCTTGGGAAAACACAGAAATAGGACCTTTTGGGGTTCATTCTAACATCTCCAGAATAGCTCACTTGGAGACAAGAGGAGTCAGAAATTTAAGACAGACTTTTCTCCTGGAATAATAATGTGCATTTGATTGTGTTTCCCCTCAATCTCTATGACTCCTGAAAATGTTGTGTCCAGAGGGTGAAGAATGCTAAATAGCCAGGCACAAAATAGTTACAATACTAGTGAATATGCTGAATTCCGGGAGAGGTATTAACTCTGTACATTAGAACTCTGAAGTGGTAACTGTCTCTGGATCAGAAGGCTTCACGAGATGGAGCTGGAAGGCTGAAGCATGTTTTTGATAGTTGGAGATGGGGAAGAAGAACTACAGACTACAGTGCTATTTGATATCTCCAGTCTCAAAAATTTGTGCTGCTAATTTTGAAAAGAAATAGAAGAAAGTGAATTGGTCAATGAAATCCATTCTTATTCATGGGAAAAAAAAAAAAAACCCACAACTGGGGAACATGTTTTTTGATGAGGCGTCAGTAGTCATTATCCTATTCGTATTGGTCATAGTCATACCATTGATTATTGATATGATTTGGCTGTGTCCCCACCCAAATCTCATCTTGAATTGTAGTTCCCATAATTCCCATACATTGTGGGAGGGACCCGGTGGGAGGTAACTGAATCACGGGGGCAGTTACCTCCATGCTGTTCTCATGATAGTGAGTGAGTTCTCACAAGATCTGATGATTTTATAAGGGGCTTTCCCTCTGCCTTCACTCCGCAGTTTTCCTTGCTGCCACCATGTGAAGAAGGATGTGTTTGTTTCCCTTCTGCCATGATTGTAAGTTTCCTGAGGCCTCCTCAGCCCTGCACAACTGTGAGTCAATTAAACCTCTTTCCTTTATAAATTACCCAGTCTCAAGTATGTCTTTATTAGCAGTGTGAGAATAGATTAATACAGTTAGTTTCTCTTCTTAAGAGAAGTTAACAATTGATGATGTTGTATCAGTCAGGATAGGCTAAGTTATGCTGAAGTAACAAATAATCCCAAAATCTTAGTAGCTTAGCACTATAAAAGTTGATGTCTCTGTCATGTGACAGCTTTTATGTCTGCTCAATATAGTCGCTCAGAGACCCCAAGCAGCAGAGGCTCCATCCCGGCATAGGGTATAAAGGTCATCATAGCAGGGAGGAGAGAACATAGCAAATCGTGCACTGGCTCTCAGGGATCATGTTCATATTGCATTAGCTAAATGGAGTCACACATCCATATTTAACTATAAAGGAGTAACAAAATGCAGTCCCACTGTGCACCTGGAAGGAGGATGTCTTAGTCAGTTTGTGCTGTTCTAACAGCACACTATAGACTGGGTGGCTTAAACAATGTTTATTTCTTACAGTCCTGGAGGCAGGGAAGTCTAAGACCAAGGCACCAGCAGATTTGGTTTTTGGTGCAGTCTCTCTTCCTGGCTAGTACTCGGCTGCTGTCTTGCCAAGAGAGTAAACTCTAGCCTCTTTTTCTTTTTATAAGGTCAATAGTCCCATAATGGGGGTTCCACCCTCATGAACTCATTTAAACCTAATTACCTTCCAAAAGGCCCCACCTCCTAATACTATTGCATTGGAAGTTAGGATTTCAACATAGGAATTTATAAACTCAAGAATGCAGTTTATAACAGGAATGCTGGAGTATCTGGAAACAGCCCTAATGACTTCCACATCAAGATGCAGATTTCTTGTGCTTTAGAGATTCTACACTTTGGCAACACCATTCTTTTCAGTTCAGGAGAGAGAGGGAGAACTCTCTCCTGCTGTGTGGAACTTTGACCAAACAACTGAATACGATGCTGAGAAGCCTCTTAGAACATGGCCATGGGTAATAGTGCTCTTTGTAATCAAAGACTTAAAATAGAAGGACAAGGGATCTATAGCCATCCTTTGAAGAGTCTTAGGATTAGTATGCAATAATTTAGACTCTCAAGTGTTCTAGTGACCATACAGGTTATAAGAATAATATATCCACTTAAGCTTGCTATTTATGTAGTTTATCCATTTAGACCTTATTAGAAAACTTGGCCAAGGACAGTTGAGTAATACAATTAATGTGCCCCTCAGTTAGATGGCCACGTTTCTCTTATATTGACATTTTACAACCACTTTTGAGGCAGGAGAGGTATTCAAGGAAGTAACCATGTTCTTGGGATGTAGCAACCTTGGTAATCATACAATCAACAAAACAAATCTCAGCATTCACATTGTAACTGAGCTCATTCAAGCAAAACTATCTTCAGTAGGGAATTTTCCCCATAGAGGGCATATGCATTTTGATTTTACCTGTCCTCACAGTGACCCTTTGCTCATTATAATAGTGAGAAACACACCCCTTAGGGGAGATTTAAGATGCTAATGAGACATGCAATGTATGAACAAGCATAGACAGGTACTATGCGTGTGCACCCAGAGGACCACCCAGAACATGCTTACTAGTAACACCTCTTCCCACTTCCTTATGAATAATCATGTAAATTCCCATAAAAGGAGTTTCTCCAGTAATAATCAATGCTGTCTCAGCCTTACGAGCAGCCTACCCTCTATTCTCTCTCTCTCTCAGGGTGTACTGTCCATTCTGCACCTGACTTTAATTTTTTAATTATTTATTTATTTTGAGATGGAGTCTGGCTCTGTTGCCCAGGCTAAAGTGCAGTGGCGTGATCCTGGCTCACTGCAACCTCTGCCTCCCAGGTTCAAGTGATTCTCCTGCCTCAGCCTTCCGAGTAGCTGGGATTACAGACACATGTCACCATACCTGGCTAATTTTTTGTATTTTCAGTAGAGAAGGGGTTTTGCCATGTGGGCCAGGCTGGTCTCAAACTCCTGACCTCAGGTGATCTGCCCACCTTGGCCTCCCAAAGTGCTGGAATTACAGGCGTGAGCCACTGCACCTAGCCCTGCGCCTAAATTTCAAAATATTTTTTTTTTCCTCTGCAGCAAATTGTTCTACACTCTATCTGCTTTGCTGTGTGTCTCTTGTTTAAATTATTTTAAGCTAAGAAGACAAGAACCGAGGTCTCACAACAGCTGTCAGCAGTTTAACTTTGGCTAGGGAGAGCCTATAGAAACTTCTATGCTGTGAGTTTCTATTTCTGCAACCTCAAATTTTGTTTCTTCTCTTTTAGATCAAATGGAGGTTCGCATGATTTTCTTTTTCCTCATGGAAAAGTGTTTAGTCAGAAGGGAAACAAACCAATTAAGGTAATACTAAAGGATGATCCTTGATAAAGTTATATTTTGGTGGAGCATTGAGATTCGCCAGTGAACTCTAACAGTGAGGATGGCACTTAAATAAAAAGAGAAGAAACAAGTACCAGAAGCCGAAAAACCTTGTGTTATTTTCTTTGAAAAAAGGATGCTCTAGCTAATAATAGCTATAGGGCTTCCACATGTGCTGTGTCGCTGTTGTTGCCTGCAACAAAAGAACAACTTTGAATAATGAACAGTCTAGCTTCACAGCAGGACACTGTTCTACAAGGAGGCCCTCAATTATGGTGTATTTAGTAATTAGAAATATGAGCAAGAATTGACCTTCCAAGTTGCATGTATTATTATTCACTTTACCTGCTCAATGTCACAGTGGGTGCTGTCACGAAGACTGTGACTAAAAACCCTGATAAAGACTTCTCTGCCAAGTCCCATAAATAATCTGTTTGCCAAATGTGCCTGAGATATACATGGCATATGCTTAGATCCATGTCGGAGTCTGGATGTGGCCTGTGGCCTTGAGTTTACAGAGTATTTGTACCCCATTTGTAGGGAAGGGACATACTGCAAATACAGCAGTATGCCCACGTCCTCCAGAAAGAGACCCCTGATCTTTTGAAAGATAATTAACCTGGGTATATAAGGTCCCTGATAACAAAATCCTACATGATGACATCTACTTTCTTTCTGGTTTTTTTGTTTTTTGTTTTTTGTTTTTTGTTTTTAAGAGATAAAGTCTCACTCTGTCTCCCAGACTGGAGTGCAGTGGCATGATCTCGGCTCACTGCAACCTCTGCCTCCGGGTTCAAGCCACTTTCCTATCTCAGCCTCCTGAGTAGCTGGGATTACAGGCACCCTTCAACATGCCCAGCTAATTTTTGTATTTTTAGCAGAGACAGGGTTTTGCCACATTAGCCAGGCTGGTCTTGAACTCCTGACTTCAGGTGATACACCCGCCTTGGCTCCCAAAGTGCTGGGATTACAGGCATGAACCACCGTGCCTGGCTGACATCTATTTTTTTAAATCTTTACATATTATAGTGAAATCATGCTTTCAGGAAAGAACTGAAGAGTGGAATTTTGAAATAATGATCACTCACTGATTCTCAGAGGATTCATGCTAGTGTCCTTCCCTGGTTTTGCTGTTCACTATTAGGGCCAATCTTCAGTTCTCCAGGGCTTAAGGTTTAGAGGGAGTATCAACAATCAAATGTCAGTAACATTCTCAGAGAGCATTCTATGCATTACTATTATTGGAGGAGTCAATGATATCCATATCCAAGGCGAGTGTTTCACACACAGCCTCCTTTTCCTTTTCTGGTTTCAGGTTTTTGCTCAGCTTATGTTTTAATATGGCAGTGTATGTGCAAGCACCTAGCACGGTGCTTCCATACAGTAGATGCTCAATAGTTGGCATCTTCCTTCTCCACTCCCTTTTCTAAACCTTGCAGCTCAGTAGTAGGGATGTCAGTCTGGAGAATGCTGACAAGGCCCGGTGTGTCTCTTGGGTGTAGTTAATATATATCCTCAGGTAATGACTCTCATTTGAGAATCTTGTCTTGTACTGACCGTATTACAGTCCATTAGTCAAAGTCCCAAAAAGTCACTGGCAAATGGAAAAATTTGAGGTTGATGAGGCTAATTCTGGGGGTAGACACCAGGCCAGACTGCGAGTGCCCCTTGGTAGGCTAGCGAAGAAAAGTAATCAGGATGAGTGAATGTCATTGCATATGGGCCTGGCAGGGAAACGCAGGGGATTGCATAAGGTTCCTGGGGCAGCCAGGGAATGTCAAGCATGAGAGACAGAAGGAAACCACCCAGCCTGCTCTTTGAAGGTTAATTCTCTCACTTTGTAGGGCAGCTCTTCACTTACAGAGTCATGGCAAGTGGGAATTCGCCAGCCCGGTCCATATGCTCTGCAGTCAAGCAGGATGTGGGGCACCTTTCAAACACCTTTTCTTTGTTGTTGTACCTGAGGACCCAGGGGCACTGAGTTCTGTTTCCAGCAAGCATGAGCCTGTCTCCATTCTCAGCAATCTCTCTGCGTGGCACACATCAGTGGGGTCACACGTATGGAAGTGTCTCTTTTCAGCCATCTGGTGATTCATTCTTCCCTACCCCCTGTCTGGCATTGTGAGAGAGCTGCTTACACACTGCCAAGTCAGCTAGAGAGGACTGCTGCCACCGTGGCCTGCCAGACTTCAGTGGCACATTCAGAGGTCCTCTCTATGCACTGAAACCATGTATGATGACTGAGTTAAAGTTAAAAAGAAAATCTGACAAAATGAATGCACTAGTTAGTTAACAGGTAAAGTGTGTGTGTGTGTGTGTGTGTGTGTGTGTGTGTGTGTGATGCATGTGTTGTAGGTACAGGCAAAGAGGCAAGGGCACATAAAAGCCTTGTGTTTCATTATTTTTAATGTTTAAATAGATTAAAATGTGTTACATACATTTATGCATACATTATGTATGTATATATCCTAGGGTGGCTGTAACAAACTGCCATAAACTGGGTGGCTTAAAGATCTCATGGTTCTGCCAAGAAAGAGCCCGTATAGCCAAGACAATCCTAAGCAAAAAGAACAAAGCTGGAGGCATCATGCTACCCAACTTCAAATTATACTACAAGGCTACAGTAACCAAAACAGCATGATACTGGTGCAAAAAACAGACACATAGACCAATGGAACAGAATAGAGAACTCAGAAGTAAGACCACACACCTACAACCATCTGATCTTCAACAAATCTGACAAAAACAAGCAATGGGGAAAAGATTCCCTATTTAATAAATTGTGCTGGGAGAACTGACTAGTCATATGCAGAAAATTGAAACTGGACTCCTTACTTACACCTTATGCAAAAATTAACTCAAGGTGGATTAATGACTTAAAACCCAAAACTATAAAAATCCTAGAAGAAAATCTAGGCAATACCAATCAGGACCTAGTCATGGGCAAAGATTTCATGACAAAAATACCAAAAGCATTGCAACAAAAGCAAAAACTGACAAATGCGGTCTAATTAAAGAGCTTTTGCACAACAAAATAAACTATCATCAGGATGAACAGACAACCTACAGAATGGGAAAACATTTTTGCAGAAGAAAATCTAGGCAATATGAGTCAGAACATAGACATGGGCAAAGATATCATGACAGAAAGTAATTGCAACAAAAGCAAAAATTGACAAATGTGATCTAATTAAACTAAAGAGCTTTTGCACAACAAAATAAACTATCGTCAGGGTGAACAGACAACCTACAAAATGGGAGAACGTTTTTCAATCTATCCATCTGACAAAGGTCTAATAAACCAATTTACAAGAAAAAAACAACCCCTTAAAAAGTGGACAAAGGACATGAACAGGCACTTCTCAAAAGAAGGCATACATATGGCCAACGAACATATGAAAAAAAAAATTCAACATCACTGATCATTAGAGAAATGCTTATCAAAACCACAATGAGATGCCATCTCACATCAGTCAGAACAGCGATAATTAAAAAGTCAGTAAACAACAGATGCTGGTGAGTTTGCAGAGAAAAGGAATGCATTTACACTGTTGGTGGTAGTATAAATTAGTTCAACCACTGTGGCAAGTGGTGTGGCAATTCCTTAAAGACCTAACGGCAGAAATACCACTTGACCCAGCAATCCTATTGCCGAGTATGTACCCAAAGGAATATAAATCATTCTTTTATAAAGATATGTGCACATGTATGTTCATTGCAGCACTATTTACAATAGCAAAGACATGGAATCGACCCAAATGCTCATCAGTGATAGACCAGATAAAGAAAATGTGGTACATATATACTATGGAATACTATGCAGCCATAAAAAGGAATGAGATCATGTCCTTTGCAGGGACATGGATGGAGCTGGAAGCCGTTATCCTCAGCAAACGAATCCAGGAACAGATAACCAAACACTGCATGTTCTCACTTATAAGTGGGAGCTGAATGATGAGAACATATGGACACATGGTGAAGAACAACACACACTAGGGCCTGTTGGGGAGGGTAGGGGGAGGGAGAGCATCAGGAAGAATAGCTAATGAATTCTGAACTTAACACATAGGTGATGGGTTGATTTGTGTGGTAAACTACCATGGTACACGTTTACCTATGTAACAAAACTGTACATCCTGCACATGTACCCCTGAACTTAAAATAGAAGTTGAAGACTAAAAAAGAAGTCTCATGGTTCTGGAGGCCAGAAGTAGGAAGTCAAGGTGTTGACAGGCATGGTTCCTCTTGGAGGTGTTGGGGGAGAATCTGTACCAGGCCTCCCTCCCAGCTTTTGGTATTGTCAACAAACCTTGGCCTTCCTTGGTGTGTAGCAGCATCACTCCAATTTCTGTCTCCATCATCAACATGGTATCTTCTCTGTGTCTCTGTCTCAGTGTACAAATCTCCTTCTTTTTATAAGGATACTGGTCTTTGGATTAGGACCCACTGTAATCCAGCATGACCTCATTTTATTTTATGTCAATAAACAAAGACCCAATTTCCAAATAAGGTCATATTCCCAGATACTGGGTGTTAGAACTTTGACATATCTTTTTAGAGAACACAATTCCGCCCACAATAAGGCTCAAAGACAATGCAGTGAAAAAAAGCCCTTTTCAATAAATGGTGCCAGAGCAATTGGATACCCATATGCAAAACAAAGCAAAACAAAAATAAAAAAACAAAAGGACCTTGATCATACCTAACAATCTACAAAAATAAACTCAGAAATGAATACAGACCTATATGTAAAAACCTAAAAGCACAAAACTTCCAGAAGAGAACATGGAAAAACAACTTTGTAACCTTGAGTTAGATAAAGGTTTGTTAGAAATGACACCCAGGGTACAATCCATAAATGAAAAAAAAAAGTGATAAACTGGATGTTATCAAAATCAAAAACTTCTGAACTTTCAAAGGTATTGTTAAGAGAATAAAAAGGCAAGCTACAGACTGGGACTATATCTTTGCAAAGCATATAAATAGTTTTTTAAAAAACATATATAAAAGCACATAAAACATATATAAAAGCACATAAAGTATATAAGGGATTTGTATCCAGAAAATATAAATCTCAGAACTCAATAATAAGAAACAGCCCAACTAAAAATGGACAAAGCATCTGGAAACAGCATCAGAGCAGATATATGGATGGCAAATAAGCACATGAGAAGATGCTCGACATTATTTGTCATTAGGATATTGTAAGCTAAAGCCACAGTGAGATGCCACAACTCCCCTGTTATAAAAAGTCCAGACATACCAAGTGTTGGTGTGAATGTGTAAAAAAGGAAACTTTCCCTTATCTCTAGTGGGAATAGAAAACGGTAAAAACACTTTGGAAAGCAGTTTGGCAGCTTTTTTTTCCTCCTAAAGCATATACCTACCATATATTCCATCCATTCCACACCTAGGCACTAACCAAGAAGAGGAAATATATGTCCTGTGAAGACTCACACATAAATGTTCATAGCAGCTTTGCTTACAATAGCCAAAAACTGCAAACAACCCAATTATCTATCCATATGCAAATCAATAAACAAATTATCCTATAGCTATACAGTGAAATGTTACGCAGCAACAAAACCCAATAAACTATTGATGTACACAATGACACTGAGGAATATCAAAATAATTATGAGTGAAAGAGGTGAGATCAGAGAAAAAAGTATCTATTGCATGATTCCATTTATATAAAAGTCTAGAAAATGCAAACCAATCTGTAGTGATACAAAGCATATCAATAGTTGCTTGGGGTTGGAGAGGAGTTAGTCAGGATGGGAGGGAGGTGTTACAGAGGGGCAGGAGATAACTTTTGGGGGTGACAGGTATACTTACCATTTTGATTGTGGCGATGGTTTCATGGGTGTACACATATGTCAAAACTTATCAAATTCTATGCTTTAGATATGTACAGTTTATTATACCTCAGTAAAAATTCAATATAATTGACCTTTTATTGAGGTCAATTATACCTCAATGAAATATATATATTGAATGCTTCTTATACATCAGATATTTTGCTAGGTGTTTTCATGAAATATTCATTTACTTCTGAAAGTACTTTGTGGTAGGGAGAGGGCTGAATTTCAAAGAATAATAATATGTCTATGGAAATAAGAATATATTCTATAACGAAGAAAGGGAGTGGAAGAAAGGAAATGAAGAATGGAACCAAATGTGATTTCCTGGAGTAAGAAAAAGAGGCAGGGTATTAAAAAAGGAAAAGACAATATGACAGATTGTATTTTCCAACAACGGGCAATGTTATTTCTTATAATATAGATCTAACTCTGACACTCTTCTCACTGAGAGGTGGAGCCCACATTCCCTCTTCTTCGATATGGGGAAGCTTGTGACTGCCATAGAGGTAATGCTACATGACTTCTGAAGTCATGAAAGGTGATTTAGCTTCTGCTTGGTTTTCTTGTGATGTTTATACTCTAGTAACTCAGCCTCCATGCTGGGAGGATGCCCAAGCAGCCACATACCAAGGTTTGGCTGACATTTGCTCCATTTGATGTCCTTGTTGATAGTCAGTGTCAACCACCAAGACATGGGTGAATGAACAAATGGATGTGTCAAGTCACAGCCCATGAATCACCCTCAGCCTTTGACCTTTCCCAGCTGAGACCCCCGACACCGTGGAGCAGAGACAAAGTGCCACAAAGTGTCAGATGCACTCTTTCCGAATTCCTGACCCACAGAATCTATGAGCATAATAAAATGGTTATCATTTTCACCAGTTTTTTTAATTAACATTTTTTATGCACCAGCAATGGTAACTGAAACAGGTGATAGGAAAGTAGAGGAAGAAATGGAAATAACAGTAAAAAAGACCAAGGATCTAGTCCTGCCAAAAGATTAGAGAAGATTCTATGGTAGTTGTACCAGTTTTTGAGAGTGGCTGCTCTCAGAGAAGTGATCTAAGACTTTCTGGGATAGGAGATAAAGCACTTGGCATCATAGGCACCAGGCAGGTGACCACAGTAGCTAAAGCAATAGAGTGGAAGAAACTCTCTCATCATCAGTCATCTGATCATCCTTATAAAACCAACAGTGTGGCCAAACAAACGAGGTAGGATTTGCCAGCTTCCTGTCCGAGGAAGAAAGATGTAAGAAAAATTGTTTTGGATTGGTGTTATAGTTAATTACATAGTATGTAAATTAGTATTCATGTGTATTTTTGCATAACATGAATCACAAGAGACAAAAAGGTCACTAGAAGGTCATTTTAAAAGAGGACCATGACTGAGCTCCAAGATGGCTGAAAAGGATCAGCTCCAGTCTACAGCTCCCAGCATGAGCAAAGCAGAAGATGGTTGATTTTTGTATTCCCAGCTGAGCTTTGAAGAGAGCAGTGGTTCTCCCAGTATGGATTTTGAGATCTGAGAATGGACAGACTGCCTCCTCAAGTGGGTCCCTGACCCCCAAGTAGCCTAACTGGGAGACACCTCTCAGTAGGGGCTGAATGATACCTCTTACAGTCAGATGCCCCTCTGAGATGAAGCTTCCAGAGGAAGGATCAGGCAGCAACATTTGCTGTTCTGCAATGTTTGCTGTTCTGCAACCTCCACTGGTGACACCCAGGCAAACAGGGTCTGGAATGGACCTCCAGCAAATTCCAACAGACCTGCAGCTGAGGATCCTGACTGTTAGAAGGAAAACTAACAAACAGAAAGGAATAGCATCAACATCAACAAAAAGAACATCCACACCAAAACCCCATCTGTAGGTCACCATCATCAAAGACCAAAGGTAGATAAAACCAGAAAGATGGGGAGAAACCAGAGCAGAAAAGCTGAAAATTCTAAAAACCAGAGCACCTCTTCTCCTCCAAAGGATTGCAGCTCCTCACCAGCAACGGAACAAAGCTGGATGGAGAATGACTTTGACAAGTTGACAGAAGTAGACCTCAGAAGATCGGTAATAACAAACTTCTCTGAGCTAAAGGAGGATGTTCGAATCCATCGCAAGGAAGCCAAAAAACCTTGAAAAAACCTTGAAAAAATATCAGAAGAATGGCTAACTAGAATGAACAGTGTAGAGAAGGCCTTAAATGACCTGATGGAGCTGAAAACCATGGCATGAGAACTATGTGACGCATGCACAAGTTTCAGTAGTCAATTCAATCAAGTGGAAGAAAGTGTATTAGTGATTGAAGATCAAATGAATGAAATGAAGTGAGAAGAGAAGTTTAAAGAAAAAAGAGTAAAAAGAAATGACAAAACCTCCAAGAAATTTGGGACTCTGTGAAAAGACCAAATCTACATTTGATTTGTGTACCTGAAAGTGACGGGGAGAATGGAACCAAGTTGGAAAACACTCTTCAGGATATTATACAGGACAACTACCCCAACCTGACAAGGCAGGCCAACATTCAAATTCAGGAAATACAGAGAACACCACAAAGATCCTCCTTGAGAGGAGCAACCCCCAGACACATAATTGTCAGATTCACCAAGGTTGAAATGAAGGAAAAAATGTTAAGGGCAGCCAGAGAGAAAGGTCGGGCTACCCACAAAGGGAAGCCCATCAGACTAACAGCGGATCTCTTGGCAGAGACTCTACGAGCCTTTTTTAAAGGGAAGAATTTTCAGTGCAGAATTTCATATCCAGCCAAACTCAGCTTCATAAGTGAAGGAGAAATAAAATCCTTTACAGACAAGCAAATGCTGAGAGATTTTATCACCACCAGGCCTGGCTTACAAGAGCTCCTAAAGGAAGCACTAAACATGGAAAGGAACAACTGGTATCAGCCACTGCAAAAACATGCCAAATTGTAAAAACCATCAATGCCAGGAAGAAACTGCATCAACTAATGAGCAAAATAACCAGCTAATGTCATAATGACAAGATCAAATTCACACATAACAATATTAACCTTAAATGTAAATGGGCTAAATGCCCCCATTAAAAGACACAGACTGGCAAATTGGACAAAGAATCAAGACCCATCAGTGTGCTGTATTCAGGAGACCCATCTCATGTGCAGAGACACACATAGGCTCAAAATAAAGGGATGGAGGAAGATCTATCAAGCAAATGGAAAACAAAAAAAAAAAAGCAGGAGTTGCAATGCTAGTCTCTGATAAAACAGACTTTAAACCAACAAAGATCAAAAGAGTCAAAGAAGGCCATTACATAATGGTAAAGGTATCAATGCCACAAGAAGAGCTAACTATCCTAAATATATATGCACCCAATACAGAAGCACCCAGATTCATAAAGCAAGTTCTTAGAGACTTATGAAGAGACTTAGACTCCCATACAATAATAATGGGAGACTTTAACACCCCACTGTCAACATTAGACAGATCAACGAGACAGAAAGTTAACAAGGATATGCAGGAACTGAACTCAACTCTGCACCAAGCAGACCTAATAGACATCTACAGAACTCTCCACCCCAAATCAACAGAATATACATTCTTCTCAGCACCACATCACACTTATTCCAAAATTGACCACATAGTTGGAAGTAAAGCACTCCTCAGCAAATGTAAAAGAACAGAAATTATAACAAACTTCTCTCAGACCACAGTGCAATCAAACTAGAAATCAGGAATAAGAAACTCAATCAAAACCACTCAACTACGTGGAAACTGAACAACCTGCTCCTGAATGACTACTTGGTACATAACGAAATGAAGGCAGAAATAAAGATATTCTTTGAAACCAATAAGAACAAAGATACAATATACCAGAATCTCTGGACACATTTAAAGCAGTGTGTAGAGGGAAATTTATAGCACTGAATGCCCACAAGAGAAAGCAGGAAAGATCTAAAATTGACACCCTAACATCACAACTAAAAGAACTAGAGAAGCAAGAGCAAACACATTCAAAAGCTAGCAGAAGGCAAGAAATAACTAAGATCAGAGCAAAACTGAAGGAGATAGAGACATGAAAAACCCTTCAAAAAATCAATGAATCCAGGAGCTGGTTTTTTGAAAAGATCAACAAAATAGACCGCTAGCAAGACTAATAAGAAAAGAGAGAAGAATCAAATAGATGCAATAAAAAGTGATAAAGGGGATATCACCACCGACCCCACAGACATGCAAACTACCATCAGAGAATACTATAAACACCTCTACACAAATAAACTAGAAAATCTAGAATAAATGGATAAATTCCTAGACACATACACCCTCCCAAGACTAAACCAGGAAGAAGTTGAATCCCTGAATAGACCAATAACAGGCCCTGAAATTGAGGCAATAATTGATAGCCTACCAACCAAAAAATGTCCAGGAGCAGACAGATTCACAACCAAATTCTATCAGAGGTACAAAGAGGAGCTGGTACCATTCCTTCTGAAACTATCCCAATCAATAGAAAAAGAGGGAATCTTCCCTAACTCATTTTGTGAGGCTAGCATCACCCTGATATCAAAGCCTGGCAGAGACACAATAAAAGAAGAGAATTTTAGACCAATATCTCTGATGAACATTGATGCAAAAATCCTCAATAAAATACGGGCAAACCAAATCCAGCAGCACATCAAAAACCTTATCCACCACGATCAAGTTGGTTCATCCCTGGGATGCAAGGCTGGTTCAACATACGCAAATCAATAAACGTAATCCATCATATAAACAGAACCAAAGACAAGAACCACATGATTATCTCAATAAATGCAGAAAAGGCCTTCAACAAAATTCAACAGCCCTTCATGCTAAAAACTCTCAATAAGCTAGGTACTGATGGGATGTATCTCAAAATAATAAGAGCTATTTATGACAAGCCCCCAGCCAATACCATACTGAACTGGCAAAAACTGGAAGCATGCCCTTTGAAAACTGGTGTTAAGACAGGGATGCCCTCTCTCACCACTCCTATTCAATGTAGTGTTAGAAGTTCTGGCCAGGGCAATCAGGCAAGAGAAAGAAATAAAGCATGTTCAATTAGGAAAACAGGAAGTCAAATTGTCCTTGTTTGCAGATGACATGACTGTATATTTAGAAAATCCCATCATCTCAGCCCCAAATCTCCTTAAACTGACAAGCAACTTCAGCAAAGTCTCAGGATACAAAGTCAATGTGCAAAAATCACAAGCATTCCTGTACACCAATAACAGACAAACAGAGAGCCAAATCACGAGTGAACTCCCATTCACAATTGCTTCAAAGAGAATAAAATACCTAGGAAGCCAACTTACAAGGGATGTGAAGGACCTCTTCAAGGAGAACTACAAACCACTGCTCAACAAAATAAAAGAGGACATAAACAAATGGAAGAACATTCTGTGCTCATGGATAGGAAGAATCATTATTGTGAAAATGGCCATACTGCCCAAGGTAATTTATAGATTCTATGCCATCCCCATCAAGCTACCAATGACTTTCTTCATAGAATTGGAAAAAACTACTTTAAAGTTCATACAGAACCAAAAAAGGGCCTGCATTACCAAGACAATCCTAAGCCAAAAGAACAAAACTGGAGACATCACAGTACCTGACTTCAAACTATACTACAAGGCTACAGTAACTGAAACAGCATGGTACTGGTACCAAAACAGAGATTTAGACCAATGGAACAGAACAGAGTCCTCAGAAATAACACCACACATTTACAACCATCTGATCTTTGACAAACTGGACAAAAACAAGAAATGAAGAAAGGTTTCCCTGTTTAATAAATGGTGCTAGGAAAACTGGCTAGACGTACGTAGAAAGCTGAAACTGGATCCCTTCCTTACACCTTGTATAAAAATTGATT
>NW_012107574.1:1418835-1586912 GCF_000951045.1 Mandrillus leucophaeus
AAGGACCTCTTCAAGGAGAACTACAAACCACTGCTCAACAAAATAAAAGAGGACATAAACAAATGGAAGAACATTCTGTGCTCATGGATAGGAAGAATCATTATTGTGAAAATGGCCATACTGCCCAAGGTAATTTATAGATTCTATGCCATCCCCATCAAGCTACCAATGACTTTCTTCATAGAATTGGAAAAAACTACTTTAAAGTTCATACAGAACCAAAAAAGGGCCTGCATTACCAAGACAATCCTAAGCCAAAAGAACAAAACTGGAGACATCACAGTACCTGACTTCAAACTATACTACAAGGCTACAGTAACTGAAACAGCATGGTACTGGTACCAAAACAGAGATTTAGACCAATGGAACAGAACAGAGTCCTCAGAAATAACACCACACATTTACAACCATCTGATCTTTGACAAACTGGACAAAAACAAGAAATGAAGAAAGGTTTCCCTGTTTAATAAATGGTGCTAGGAAAACTGGCTAGACGTACGTAGAAAGCTGAAACTGGATCCCTTCCTTACACCTTGTATAAAAATTGATTCAAGTGGATTAAAGACTTAAATGTTAGATCTAAAACCATAAAAATCCTAGAGGAAAACCTAGGCAATACCATTCAGGACATAGGCATGGGCAAGGATGTCATGACTAAAACACCAAAAGCAATGGCAACAAAAGCCAAAATAGACAAATGGGATCTAATTAAACTAAAGAGCACAGCAAAATAAACTACCATCAGAGTGAACAGGCAACCTACAGAATGGGAGAAAATTTTTGCAATCTACCCATCTGGCAAAGGGTAATACCCAGAATCTACAAGTAACTTAAAAAATTTACAAGAAAAAATCAACCCCATCA
This sequence comes from Mandrillus leucophaeus, assembly GCF_000951045.1. Classification (NCBI taxonomy): domain Eukaryota; kingdom Metazoa; phylum Chordata; class Mammalia; order Primates; family Cercopithecidae; genus Mandrillus; species Mandrillus leucophaeus. The sequence goes on from NW_012107574.1 coordinate 1,419,700, forward strand.
AAAAGTGGACAAAGGATGTGGACAGATATTTCTCAAAAGAAGACATTTATGCAGGCAACAGACACATGAAAAAATGCTCATTATCACTGGCCATCAGAGAAATGCAAATCGAAACCACAATGAAGATACCATCTCTCACCAGTTAGAATGGTGATCATTAAGGAGTTAGGAAACAACAGGTGCTGGAGAGAACGTGGAGAAATAGGAACACTTTTACACTGTTGGTGGGACTGTAAACTAGTTCAACCATTGTGGAAGACAGTGTGGCGATTCCTCAAGGATCTGGAACTAGAAATACCATTTGACCCAGCAATTCCATTACTGGGTATATACCCAAAGGATTATAAATTATGCTACCATATAGACACATGCACACATATGTTTATTGTGGCACGATTCACAAGAGCAAAGACTTGGAATCAACCCAAATGTCCATCAATGATAGAATGGATTAAGAAAATGTGGCACATATACACCATAGAATACTATGCAGCCATAGAAAAAGGATGAGTTTATGTCATTTGTAGGGATGTGGATGAAGCTGGAAACCATTCTGAGCAATGTTGCGTGAGGACAGAAAACCAAACACTGCGTGTTCTGACTCATAGGTGGGAATTGAACAAGGAGAACACTTGGACACAGGGTGGGGAACATCACACATGGGGGTCTGTCATGGGGTCGGGGGAGGGGGAAGGGATAGTATTAGGAGAAATACCTAATGTAAATGACGAGTTAATGGGTGCAGTACACCAACATGGCACATGTATACCTATGTAACAAAACTGCACGTTGTGCACATGTACTGTAGAATTTAAAATATAATTTAAAAAAATAAAAAAGAGGACCACTTGGCCTAATTTTATCCACTTCCTCTATCAAAAACTTGATCTTTACGAATAAAGCAGAAGCTTCCCTAATCTAGGTGTTTATGTATAATAATATGTTGAAGGTTCTTTATTGTAAAAATGACAAATGGATATGACAGTGAGTCAATCTGCAACGGGAACTACTTGTAAAGTGTGTCTGTCTTACATTCATATAGTCCTAGCACTACATGGAAATACTGTGAATTCTGTCATCAAGGCCTAGTTCTGCATTATTAGTGAACTAATGACAACTTTTAATCAATGTGCCTGCACTGATTTTTAACTTGTCGAATTCCATTTTCAGGATTCATAGATTCTTTCTTGTGTGAACCACCCCATCTTTGTCTTTGCTATATGCCGTGCTTGAATATTCTCTTTTTTAGATGTGGAAAATTCATTGCTAATTTTTATCTTTGCTTGTGCTCTTATTCAGTATACAGTTTCAGATTGAGTCTTATCAATTGGTTTCTACAGATTCTCCTGTTTCCCTCCAACATGTAAATTACAGGCTAGCTGTTGTACCTGTTGACAAAGAAATGGCTGAATGATTTTACAGCTCTCCAGCTTAACCTGATCACATTGTCTGTATAGAGATGATGATGGTTTTCTTTTTCTTTATTCCCAGAGGGATCAGCATTTGTATTACATTGTGGCAGTAGTAAGGGAATTTTAAAATTCATTTGGAGTGGGAATCTCTTTTAGCTTAGAGTACGAAGCTGAAATAGATCTATTTTGTGCTTCATTCACACTTCCTGTATTACACCATTAAACATCCTCCCAGGGACCAGAAGATTCAGGAGATTTTGTTTAATCACTTCATGCCCAATATCATGGGGACCACATTTGCAGGATGTGGGGCATGATAACCCCCTGTGGTTAGGATAACAGCTGTTCTCAGTTGTAACACAAGCAATACAAAGTGAAATACTCACAAAATTATCCTCAGGGCTGTGGTAGGAAGGAAGAATGTTATAGAGGTTGATTTTCCTACATCCATATAATTGGTATATTGTAAAGCCTAGTTTGGACTCAAGTCCATGCTTTTTCTTTTGCTTTGTTAACTGTATTTATTTTTACATTGCACTCTATACTTGAAGAGGATGTGTGAGAGCTGCCTGCCTTTCATGAGAAGAAAGTGTTAGTATGCTGAAGGCTGAAGAGAATTTGGTGGCTGTTAATGTACCATGTAATGGTACCATGTAATGTGTAATATGCAAAAAAGCACATCCTACTGCCTACCAGACCCTCATCAGCTTTCTCATACATTTCTGTAAACCCTTCATGTTGTACTGGGAAAACAGTTCAGAACACCACTCTGTGGGAAGATGGGACCCAATGCAGATGGGATATAGTTTAATCTTCATGTGTTGGAGAGTGAGTAACTGCATACCAGAGGTTTTCAAAATGTGGTTCCTGGACCAGCAGCATCAGCATCTCCTGGGAACATGTTAGAAATACAAACTGCCCCAAAGCGACTGAATCAGAAAATCTAGGGGTGAGGTAGTTTAACAATTTCTTCAGGTAATTCTGATGCATTAAAATTTGGGAACTGTTGCTACAATCAAGACTCAGGCAACGATTTTGTTCACAATTTGTCCTTAATTGTGATAATTGTTGTGTAAAATATTTTTTAGTAATAGAATGTCAGATACAGAGATCCTTCCCATCGTGTAGCCACGGAGTATGTGTTAAGCACCTACTGTATGCAGAAGAGTATGCTAGCTACTGTAGCAAAAGGAAAGATGAATAAAATGTGGTTGCAACCATCCGTGAGCTCAATTTGCCAATGAAATAGAGATGTAAGTAGCACAGCAGCCTGCCTCATTGGCGGCTATGGGTAATACCCTTTTGCAAAATGAAAAATATGTGCTAAATTCACCATTGTACCATTGATCTTACCAAACCACCCTTTGCTCTCTTCAGGGATGAAGAAATGGAGGGTGCTCATTAAAAGTTTAACAGTTTCAACCATAATGTTCATATGGTTAGCGACTGAAATAGAATGCAGCCTCACACTTCTTTGCCACTGCTTTTGCCTTACAAATTTGCCCCAAACCTGGAAGCCTGAGGTAGATCTGGATTACAAAGCCATCTTCTACCTGTTCAGCAATTAAACAAATTCGCAATAGACTTTTCCTTCTATTTAACTTTTATTAAAAGAAGTGCTAAGGTACTGAGATGCAGTACATCATATTTATTACCAAAATTATTAACAAATATACAAAACTTGTACATGTAATTTTCTTACATCCATTTATTCTCTATAATACTGATTTTTGTTCAAGTAGGTTATCTACAGTATGTAAACATCCCTTGGATTGACCTCACACAGATTAGGAAAGCCCTCTAACCCATGCTTTTATCAGATACTTCTTTTTATTTGGCTTTCATTTGTAGCATCTAATCTCCACATTTGGCACATGGAAGAGACATCTACAGTGCAAAAGAGGCAGGTTTTTCTGGTTTCATTCTGAACAATTTTGCAGGGGCACAGTTAAAGAGCTGAGAGGAGACGCGAGCACTCTAACTTGATGTCGTTGGATGAGCTGTAATGCCAACATCTCTTGGTTCAGCCACTAAACTTGTCTCTTCCTTCACCCACCCTCCCACCCATCCACCCCCATGCAAGGCTGATTCAGTTTTAACCTTGTCTCAAAAGGGTTACGATAAATTCCATCCATCCCAGAACAAGTAGGTTAATTTCACTGAGTAACAAGTTTTCTGTTCTTTCTTGTGGGTTGGTATCTGTGGTTTGATGAGCCAGCAAAACTCTTAAATGGAGAATAAGATAAAAAACAGATATGAGAGTAGAACTTTCTGCTTTCAATTGGCATCTCTGTATCCAAGGCCAGAGCCTTTCTGTGGTGGAAAAGCGACAAACGCCTTAGCGAATGGCAGAGAAAAGTCACCCTTGTCATAACACGTTGGACTCCAGGCCTTCGCACAGTGTCAGAAAAATCAAAAAGAAAAGAAAAAAAGGTAATTGAAGATTCTTCCCTCTACTTCCTGGGTTTCCTTTTGCTTATTTAACTTAATCTACCCAAGTAAAGCTGATCCAGAGAGAGCTCTGTTCGCCCGCTCTCCCCCATTCTCACTCTCCAGCACAGTATTGCTCGTGTGGTCGGCTGCACCTTGTCCGCGAAGCACCTGCGGAGAACGTCTGAATTTGGACGCGCGCCTGCCTCCTGGCTTCCGTCACCACAGCGGCGCAGGTCCCTCCGACGCCCCGTAGAGCTCGGCCAGCTTCCGGAAGCGGGGCCCCCAGTCCGTCAGGAAGTCGAAGTTCTGTTCTGAGTCCGACGTGGCCGACTGCAGGGAGCTCAGCGACCCCGCCACAGAGCCGTCGCCCTCGAACATGTACGTCTGAAGGGAGTCGAAGGGCGGCGCCCACAGGTCCATGTCGGCCTCGTAGAGCTTGGCCAGCACGTAGCTGTGGACGGTGCTGTTCACTGCGCACGTCTGAGGCACGTAGCGGGAGAGGCTCTCGATCTCGGGCAGCATGTCCTGCCGCGTCTTGGGGGCGGTCCCCGCCTGCGCCTCCCGGGGGTTCCACATGGCCGCGATGTCGAAGGCCTCGGTGTCCTCCTCGCCGCCGCCCTCGTCGTCATAGCGGACAATGTTCTCGTGGATGTTTTCTTCGTCGTCGATGATGTATGGTTGTTTCCGGTGCCGCCTCATGGACAAAATGAGCAACACCAGCACTGCCAGGAAGAAAAAGGAGAGTCCATTTACCGAGGAGATGTGGCTGTGTGTGCGGTGAGTAGAAATAGTCTTGATTGACCACGGTTAGGGGAAGAGCTACCGAGTGGAGAGAGCTCAGGTAGCTCTTGGATATCTGAAACTTCGGGGAATTCTAACTTAAGTCCACCTTGTTCTCTTTCTGTAAGTCAGGTTGTGGACAGTGAAGCCCTGTATTTCTTTAAATGGTTTAATTAGAAAAAATTGCATATAGTCTCTTAACATCGGCGTGCTGTTTTGAAATTGTGTGTGTCTCTACACCTAACACCCGATTTAAAATCCAATTAACAAAGCACAAAGGCCTGTTACGGACCAACATACTCTAAGGACTAGATCATGTGCTCTGTTTATATGATGGTAAATATACTTTTCTTATAATGTGGAATGTGGAAGTCTTATGTAGGGGGAATGCTGCTTCCTTATATTAACATCTTAATAGGATTCTACTCTGTATATAATCATATCTTAATATGCGTAGAGATACAAATACTAAGTATGCGCCAAAGTTGTGGTCTTTTTATACCTCTAAAAAACAACAGAACGTAAGTGATCCCTGGGGTCCAGTAAACTCAGGTTCCTCAGAGAAGCCTTTCATTAGGCGGTTGTGGCTTTCTGGACCCAAGGGTGTTTATGGAAGGGAGAGAATGAGCAGTGGCATTTTATATAATTCATCATGTTGTTAAAGAAACACCACACTGTTAGATGTGCCCTTGCAGGTTTGGATAAAATTCTATCCCAGCAAATGCCTTTCCCCCCCGCTAGAATGTGTCCGCCGGGGTTTAAAGGAGAGATAGAGGTAATCCCATTGAGCTATTTATCTCTCTGACTGAAAACGTTTTCCAGGAAGAGTGTTGAGGTTTTAGCTGTAGAACTGCTATTGATTTTTTTTTTTTTTTCTGGTGTACTTTGTTACAGCTAGTGAACAGTGACAGTTTGACAGCACTGCAGAATAAGACCCCAGTTCATCCAAGGGGAAAAAGTGGAGTACATTCGTACATGCAGTAAAGGATTACAGACTAATAAAACTCACAACAATGATTTAAAAATGTTTTTGAATGTAGATGTGCTTTTTTATAAATTGCGATTAATGACATTAATACGTAATATTTTCCCGGTTAGGTTTGGTGACAAAACATAGACAGGAAACGATGATATGCTTGTGTATATTTTCTCTGTGTGCAAAAATACGAGGCGTGGACTAAAAAGATGGTGGGATTCCTAGAGAAAAAGAGACTAATAGGACTTTAAGGAAGTGAGGGCTTGAATCGAGCATGAAAGGTTGGAGTGTGATTTGGATTGATGCAAGTTGGAGACCTGAGGTTCGAAGTGAGCATGCTGTGTTTCAGTAAAGTTATTAAACCCACATATTTTTAAGGCTCTATGCTAAGCAATGGGGAAACAATATTGAGTGTGACATGGATTCTGCTCTTGCGAGCTTGTAATCTAAGGAGATTATGGATGCTGATAATTAATGCAAGTCAGACAGTGATAAGGGCTATTAGAGCCACAAGTGTCACCAGGAGAGTACAGAGGCCGGGCCAGTGAATTTTACTTGGGAGACTGAGAAGGGCTTCACAGAGGTGACCTTGAAGTGGTAGGGGTGGTATTTTGGAAAATGCTAGGAAGCAAAATTGGAAGTCTTTTGAGTACCTTGCTGGAGAGAATTCTGATGGTCATGGAGAAGTGGGCCGTTTGTATAGAACTAGTCCGTTTCTTGAAAAATAAAGATTGCTACATGTCTTTTCTTTTTCTTTTTTTTTAGGTAATCTAATTTAAATGACAAATATTATATAATGCCCTGAAAATCAGATTTTGAGGAAAATGGTCTTATTTAGCTGAAAGGCTTCTCTGACCGAAGAGAATTAGTTCTAGGGATGGTTTATTCTTTGGGTACTGTAGGCATGGTGCATAGAGCTTATGAGATTTTCTAGGAACTACATAAATATGTGAGACATGAAATAAAAACCCCACGAAGTCAGAATTAATTTAGTTGTCCATAAAATGTAGTATTTTGTTGACAAATGCAACTCAAATCTTAAAGTTTCATGAATTATTCTTAATGTGGGATGCGTACTCTTACAAATAAGAGTACTTAAAACTGTGAGGATTTTATGACAGCTCTGCTCAATTTAGCTCCTGAAAACAGTTTACTTTTTCTGTACAGTTCAAAAGACAAGACATCATCATGGGTGGGGAGGGATAAAATAAATTGTCCCTTGCACACCATTTTTAACTTGAGAGCCTCTCCAAGCCAGTCTCTTTAAATCAGTATTTCTGTAATGATGGCTTTTTGTGGGCCAGAGTGAACTTTTAACTTCGACATTTTCCAAACATAGAAGTAAGGACAGCCAGTCTGGAAATTTCTCCCAGGAACAAGTTTCTTCAAAGGCCTCTTACAGGTTATCCAGTTCTGCACTCAAGGACCCCCAATGCCACCTTATGGAAACTCAAGGAATTGCAGGGAGGTTTTACTTGTCAATGCAGTCAGGGTCCAGAAACCGTAACAATTTTGTCTGACGCAGGGATCCAAGAACTTAGAAAGGTTACTTATTTATACTCTTTCTCTCTTTGCATGGGGCTGAACCAAAAAAACAAAATTAAACCACATGTTGTATTTTCCTACGTATTTTAAGAAGCACATTCCACAGACCTACCTAGAAAATCAAGTGCCGACATTTTTCACAGGAACTTCTTTCTTTGATCTGTCTCTTGGTATAGAGGTGAACTTGGGATCAAGGGTGTATGTGAATATCTGTACCTCTATTCTAATTTCAATCCTCAGGGCTTTTTCTCTCAGAAAACTCAGATTTCTTTTATATTGAATAATACTAGTATCTACTAAATCTGTTTTTCTCTAAGCAAGATATATTTGCTATAGATTGGTTCAATAAGAAGAGCAAGGATATACGTACAGATATTTTCTTTTTTGCAAGAGTTGGTTTAAGTGTTTTTGTTTCTCTGTTTTTGAGTGTGGAATTAGAAAACAATTGCAAGGATGGCCTTACATACCAGGGAGTTGGGGAGCCGCCTTGCAGTATGACTTGAGAGGAGGAAGGAAGGGTTCCTTAACCCCAGTAGTGCTCTCCCACTACTGGCCTGTAATGCCCTTATTTCGTCAGCAGAGGAAAACTGACCCCGTTTAGTTGCCGTTCCTGGTTAGATGGCCATGGTGCCTGGGAGGGGTACCAATCACCCCAAACAGCTTATTCTCCAGAAATATGTGTGGTTCACACCATCACTTCCTTCAGCTCTCTGCTCAAAGGTCTTATCAGTGAGGGATTCCCTGACTACCCTGTTTGAAATGGCATCTATCCCTGTCACTTGTCCAACCAGGATACCTTATCCCTCTTCCCTTCCCTGTAATACCACCTCCGGAATCGGGATGAGCGTTTAGGAGAAAGGCAGTGCTGTTGAGCCACAGGGGTGCCCAGTGTGTATGACCTGCCTGCATTTCAGCCCTGGCTCTGCCTCTGACTTTGGTTTTGAGCCTGTCACTTACCCCTTTGTGACTTAGCTATTACTTAAATGAAGGGGTTAGAAGAGGTGATCATCAAATCCTGTCTAAATTGTAATTTTGATTCTATGATGTCAAAACGAGCCTGTTTTGTTCTGAAGTAAACTCAGGAAGGCCAGGATGTGTCTGTTTCATTAATCCTAGCACCTTGTATGGTGCCCCAGCTCATAGTAGATACTTCGTAAGTATATGTGCTTTGATCTTACCACAGACACCTTGAAGAAGGGACTGTCCTCAGTTTCTTTACTGTATTTTTGCAGCCTCACTCTACCACCTTTTGAGTAAGCAAGGTGTGGAGGATCAGTTCTAAATAGCTGTGTCAGGAAGGTAATGAATGGATGTCTGAGTGAGCACTGGCAGGACTCCACAGAAGGGAAAGCAGCCCCTTACTCACCTAAGAGGACGAAGATGCAGGCCAGGATGGCAATGAGGGCACCCCGGCTCAAACTGACTGGGAGCATGTAGGCTTCTGGGCTACAGGACATGACGTGGCCATCGTCATCACAGCTGCACACTTGGATGGTCAGTGTGCCTGTGCTGCTCAGCACGGGCTGCCCGCTGTCTGCTATCAGGATAGGCAGGTAAAAGACACTCTGCTCCTGCTGCCGGAAACCAGACCTCCTGGTTAGAATCCGTGCTGTGTTATCTGAAAGAAGGAGGGGTTCCAGGATTGGAAAAGGGAAGATGAATTAATTTCTTGGATTGAGGAAAGCAAGGGGGCAGGGGCAGGGAGTAAGAAGGAAAGAGGGTAGTCAGATATTCCCTGGTAGTGGTCAGCCATGGAAGGGTTTGCCTGGATCAGCATTTGGATTCAGAAACCAGGCTTTTTGCTTGCTTTTAGGTAAAACCCTGAGGCTTGGAAGAGAAAGCCTTTTTTTGAGTCTGTCTTATCCTTTGTGACATAAAGTGCCCAAGGCAAACTGTCAGACTTCAGATCTAACAAAAATGTCCCTGGGAAAGCTTGACAGAAAAGAACAATCACTGGTGACTTGTGGTCCCTGTTTGTTCCTGCTCAGCAGCTTGCCAAGGCCCCAGTGCTGCTTTGTGCCTCCAGCAAAAGAATGCTGAGGAGCCCATGTGGCTGTGGCAGATTGCTTATTTTTGCCACTTTGACTGGAATTCATGTCTTTTACTATTTTATGCCTCTGAAATGCAGTCACCAACTCCTGTGCTTCCTAAAGAACCTGCTTATTTAGTAGAAGCTTATTTGAAATCTCCTAATCATATGACACACCTTGTTATTTCTCCTGAGTTGGTGGTCTAACTTTAAGCAGTTAATATGAACTTGTTGAAAATTTGTTCCTGATCAATACTAGAAATCTTTCCTCCAGTTTTAAAGGGGATTAGTCAAATTATTAGATATTTTCTACAAAGTTGGGATGTGTACATGTGTGTGTTTACATTTATATTCGCATACTGTGTTGTAGGAGTGTTCATTTTTAAAATCTGCATTCTCAGGTTTCCTGGAGTAGGTTTGAATTCTGAAGTAGATATACTTTTGCAAAGCTCGGTTTATTTTCAGCAGAGGAAAAATTTGAGAGATGTGGTAGGACATACAAGAAGTGATTCTTTTTTTTTTTTTTTTTTTTTGAGACGGAGTCTCCCTCTGTCGCCCAGGCTGGAGTGCAGTGGCTGGATCTCGGCTCACTGCAAGCTCCGCCTCCCGGATTTACACCATTCTCCTGCCTCAGCCTCCTGAGTAGCTGGGACTACAGGCGCCCACCACCTTACCCGGCTAGTTTTTTGTATTTTTTAGTAGAGACGGGGTTTCACCGTGTTAGCCAGGATGGTCTCAATCTCCTGACCTCATGATCCGCCCGTCTCGGCCTCCCAAAGTGCTGGGATTACAGAAGAAGTGATTCTTAAAGCTAATACCACCAACACAGAGGTCCCATGGATGTGTTTCATATTTCATAGGAAAGAGTCGAGAACATCACAAAAAATTCTGAGAGCCTGACCTAAGAAAACATTATTAGTGATCATCAATATTTCTGGTTCTTCTTCTCTTTTTGGACATAATAAAAGATTATACTTTTCTGTCCTCTTAAATGTGGATATGTCTGTGTGATTTGCTTTAGTTGATGAGCAATAGTGATTTGTGTTACTTCTAGGCAGAAGTCTGTATGAGCTAATGTATGAGTCTCCATGCTTTTTCCTTGCTGTAGTTACTGAGAAAGAACCACAAGATGTGAGATGCAGAGTGGGGCAGCCTGGGACACTGAGCTCAGACCCACAGTAGGCTGAATGTGAGCAAGAAATTAACTGTAGTTGTGCTAAGCCACTGAGATTTTCGTGGTAGTTGTTCCTGTAGCATAACTTGGGCTATTCTGAGTGACACATTACCCCTTAATTAACTTTCCCTTTTCCACCTGCTTTTGATGCTAACGGCTATTGTTACTAAAGGCTCATGTGCCACGTACCTGCACTTTGTGTGCAGTATCTCACTCAATCTTCACAATTTGGAGATAGTAATAATCTCACTCCTTTTCAGAAATAGAAGTAAGGCCTAGAGTGATTTTATAATTTGTTTGAAGCCACTAACCTAGTTAGTAGCAGAGCTGGGATTTGAACTCTCGTCTCTCTGTCTCCAAAACATGCACACCTTCGATTATGCTATATAACTGCTTATTTAGTAATGTTAACTGTCAAAAAAAATTCAGATAAGCATAATCTCTTCCTGCTTTGATACAGGCTACTTCTTATTTTCTTCTCAATGGAGAAGGGATGCCAACCTGAGGATTATATTCATATTTCCACCTACCACACAACCCATGAACCTTTCTGTTTTCCAGACTTAATAGCTAAGTAGTGTCAATTCCACTTTGTAGTTTTAATTGTTTGTTTTTTCAGAAAGCAGGTTTTTCTCTAATCAGAACTTTTATTTTTTTGGTTTAGTCCAGGTGAGGTCATAAGACTTTTAGAAAGTCTGACCAGAGCTGAAATTCATATAAGTATTATATCTATGACATATATGTTTCTTGATCTAAGAGTTATTTAAGATTAAAGAAAAATATCAGAGCATCACATTGCTGAATCCAGTGCTAGAAGGGGCCTGGCATATAGTAGCCACTTGGAAAATTTTTGTTGAATGTGATAATTAGGCCTTTAGTAACTTATTTGGAAACAGCATTCTTTCCTAAGGTGACAGAGAACACTGTGTGTGGGGGTGGGGTGTGGGGGTGGGGTGTGGTGGGTGGGCATGGTAAAGCAGGACCCGATTTCTGGCCCCAATTTTAATGCTTATTGATTCTCTGGTCTTGGGCCATTTGCTTACTTTCCTCATCTATCAGATGGGATAATAAGAATCAGAAGGATTAATAACTTCCTTAAAGTTTCACAGAATTATTGTAAATATCAAATAAGTTATGGGAAAATACTTTTGAAACTGTAAAGTACTATATATACATAATTCTTTTCATAATGTTTTGGGGCTGAAAAGTGAAAAAAGGCTTTACTGGAGATAGTGCCCTGTTGTGTTCATAAAAGGACTTTATGTTTCAGGCATGGGAACAGAGGTAGTTGACAGTAGATCTGCCCTATATTAGTCAGTTTTTGCTGTGTTGGGTTTTTTTAGAGACAGTATCTTACTCTGTCACCCAAGCTGGTGTACAGTGGTCTGATCATAGCTCACTGCAGCCTTGAACTCCTGGGCTCAAGTGATCCTTCCACCTTAGCCTCCCAAGTAGCTGGGAATACAGGTGCATGCCACTATGTCTGGCTAATTAAAAAAAATTCGTAGAGGTGAGGTCTTAATGTATTGCCCAGGCTGGTCTCAAACTCCTGGCCTCAAGTGATCCTCCTGCCTCAGGCTCCCAACTAGCTGGGACTACAGGTGTGTGCCACCATCCCTGGCTAATTTTTAAAAAATGTTTTGCAGAGATAGGGTCTTGCTGTGTTGCCCAGGCTGGTGTTGAACTCTTGGTATCAAGCAGTTCTCCTGCCTTAGCCTCCCAAAGTGTTGGAGTAATAGGCATGAGCCACCGTGCCTAGACTTGGTCAGTTTTAAAATGAGCCTCAGTAAAGGATACTTGTGGTATAAATTGTCATTTGGAGATTAAGAGTTCATGGTTTCTGTTGAAGATGTGCTGACTTCTGTTTTGGGAAACCTTCCAAGAGATGAGTCACATCTTATTATAGTCATCCAGTGCCGGTGGCCCATCTTTTTAAGGAATTGGTTCCATAAATTGGTGCCCAAAGTCATCTTTAAGAAATTTGCAGCATTTTGCTGCATTTTTGTTTCACTCATTAGAATGATAGCTTAGCTGAACAGTTGAAGAAAAAATATAATGTGTTACAATGTGTTATTCTTTCCCCCTAGGGTTGCCTTTTTAAAGCCAGTCCTAGGCTGAAACCACTTTTTGCTGGAATACTTTCCCTATGAAGCAGATAAATGAATAGTTCAAAATTTTGACCCAATAAAAACTTAAGGATATTTAATCGAAGTATTTCTGTCTTTATAATTCATATTGCCATTCCTTCCAGAATTATTATAGTAGTTTTATGATGACATGTAGGAGGTTGAAGGGATGACTTGGAAGAATGCTTTCCCATTTAGAAGAAATTAGGTTTGAGATTCTCAGGTTTTACAGCAGAAAACTGTCATATGGGGTTGAAGTAATACTTTTAATCTCAAATAATTGATATTTGAAACTAAAACCAGGTGTGCCTAACCTGATCATGAGTTTTTGTTACTCTTTGCTTAGATTTTTACAAAGTGGCAATAAATAGTTTAGAATTGGAATGAAAATGAGGCTATTGCAGTCTGGAGAAGTGATAACCTTCCCAGGGTCAGATGGCTAGCTGGCAGTAGAGTTAGCAACAGATGAGGTTCATTTGACAGTTTAACTTATTTTTTCCATTGCCCTGACCTTTTCTTTTCTTTTGAAGCAAATCATCTGGCTAGAGAACAGAAATCCTTCCTTTTCCCATCTGTGCCCAAAGAAGAGTGTGCTGGGTCTGTGAGCGCCTTAGCTGTTCTGAATGCTCGTTGGAAAAGAGGGGCCTAGAATTCTGTTCCATCAAAGCTATAGCGGGGAGCAGTTTCTGGATAGGGAACCCTACCTGAAAGTGTGTCTCTAAATCATCCTAAAATGATAAAGCTGTGTCAGTGCCAAAACTGTGTTTATGGTCCTGTATTTGCCCTTTCTTATCTCTATTACTTATCCTTTGTCTCCTTTTTGTTTGGAGAGCTTTTTACTGTTTCCTGCTTTGATCTCTGCCTAGAAATGTTCCCCCAGGGGTTTTTTTTTTTTTCTTTTCTTTTCTTTCTTTTTTTTAAATCTAGGTCACTTTCTGTCTTTCTCAGATTTTTCCCATTGTTACAGAACATATGAACAGGGCTGTTACCAGTGGAAATGAAGAATTTCGCCTCTGTGCTTTGCAGTGTTTCTGGCACAGGACAGGTACTCAGTAAACATCTGTCGACTTACTGACTGAAGGAGTTTTAGAGTTGGCAAAGGGTTCTCCGAGTTTGTTGTTCTGAAACAAAACTTTAAAAGACTCTGTGAAGCTGGGTGTAGTGGCTCATGCCTGTAATCCTAGCACTTTGGGAGGCTGAGATGGGAGAATTGCTTGAGGATTGCTGGTAAAGAGCAGGTAGGCTTTGACACTATTTGCATAAGACCATAACCCAAAGTAGCTGGTCTATGCTGTAGAAAAGCATAGATAGCCAGCCATCCACCTGATTACCTTGGTTGTCCCTTATGGTAAAGTTGGGGTTGTTAGCAGCCTCAGGAGCCAAGCTGTAGTAGAAATGCTGACCATTGCGTGGGTCATCTTGGTCCACTGCACTCACTGTCTGGATCAGCTGAGGGAGGGATATGAAATCAGGTGAGCTGGAGCCAAAGGAAAAAGCACCAGGGCCCAGTTAAATCCCAAACCTGGAAATGCGATGGTGGGTTGTTTTACCTAATGGAAGGATATCATTGATATGGGAGGGGGCAGGGAAATGCTGGGTAGAGAAGGGCAGGGTCCCTGGCAAGGGCTCCACGGACCTAAGTGAGAATAGGAACTCCTGTTTTTGGGCCCAAATGTTGCATTTTCCAAGACCGCTCTGGCCTGCCACTCCCCCCATTCTGTACCCTTAAAAACCCGAGACCTTAGCAGCCACAGATACAAGCAGCTGGGTGTTGAGAGGAGAAGAGGAGCACACCAGCAGACGCTGGCAGACTAGCGATGGTGGAATGATGTGGATGACAAGGGGAGTTCAGCCCAGGACAGTCGGAGAAGAGTCTGGCCACTGGGCAGCCTGAGTCCAGGGGAAGAACACCTTCCCACTCCATCCCCCGCTTCCAGCTTCCCATCCATCTCACTAAGAGTCACCTTCACCACTCAATAAATGTTGCACTCAACCTTCCAGCCCATGTGTGATCTGATTCTTCCAGTTCACTGGGCAAGAACTCAGGCTGTCACACTGGCCCTCTGTCCTTGTGATAAGGCACAGGGTCTGCTGAGCTAATACAGGCCATCTGCAGAAGGCATAGCTGAGAGACAGCACACTGTAACACATGCCCACTTGGGCTTCAGGAGTCCTAGACGCTGCTGTGGGGCTAGAGCCCAAAGCGCTCCCCATGGTTTCTGCACCTGCCCGTCTACATGCTCCCCCTAGGGGTTTGAGCAGCGGGGACACACTCCTGTCCTGCAAGGGGGGTAAGGGAACTCTCCTGTTCCATGTGAAACTTCCCTGCACAGTCTCTATGCCATCACACACCTCGGGATTTGATTTTGCTTTAGAGTTGGGCTTGAGTATGTTAGTAGGCATAGGATAAATGTTACCTAAATACTTCAGATGTTAGACATCAATATAACATATATTCTTCCACCATGGGCAGCTGTTTCTAGGCAGTCTAAAAAGTAAGAGACTTTGAGTCAAAGGGCTCGGGTGCCGCAAAGTCCTGCTTGACCCCATATTTTCTTCTCACCTCGTCTACTTAACCTCATCACTGACCCAATATTTCAGGGCTAAATTGCTGTCTTTGAGAAGCCCCTGTTTAAGAATGACCGTGACCTGAAGAGAAGTGAGTGACACGTTGGCATTGGCCATGTCGGGTTAACAGAAAACAGACCTGAGGGAATGGGTCACAGGGAGTCACATTTTGTTGGCAGGAGGGAGAGCTAGCAAAGATAGCACAGGATCCCCAGAGTGGAAATGCAGAATAGACAGGAGTCAGAAGCAGAACTTGGGGGTGGGGAGAGCAGGCGGTCAGGTGGTTTCCTGTTGGATTCACTGGCCAAGTTTTGCCTTTTCCATAATGTTTTTCAAAAGAGTAAGTTGCGTGAAGTCTATGGAGACCATGATCTAAAAGCTGTTCAAGAAATCTGTGTGAAACAGACTACTGAAATGGGAGCTGGCAGGCTGAGGGGGATACAGGAGAGGCATTGAACGGCAGCCTCCTTCATATGTGTTTCCTCTCCTACCAAGCAACAGCACAGACTACTCCTACCTATCTTGGGCCCAGCCCTGTAGACTTGCCACTCCTGCTGTTTAAAAGCCAGCAATGCTTCTACCACCATAGGAACCAGGACGTCAAAGGTCGGTTTGAGGGCCCAGGTGGGCTTGCTTAGTTTGTGTTTCTTCATCTGTAAATTAGAGGAGGTAAAGCTACCCTCACAATATGCTGAAGATTAAATGACTGGGGGTGGTGGTTGGGGGAACTCCCATCAGGGGGCCTTTTGGACAATGTTGCTCAGATCCCCCTTCAATGAAGGACTTTTCCCCTAGTTATCACCTACCAGTCCCTTTGGGGATTACCGATTGCAGACAGCCACCTACCCACTCCTATGGTTTGGATATTTGACCCCACTGAATCTCATGTTGAAATCTGATCCCCATTGTTGGAGGTGGGGCCTGGTGGGAGGTGCTGGAGTCATCGTCTTGGTGCCGTCTTCCTCGTAATGAGTTGAGTTCTTACTCTATTTGTTCCTGTGATAGCTGGTTGTTAAAAAGAGCCTGGCACCTTCCCCTCCTGCCTTGCTTCCTCTCACCATGTGATATGCACATGTCAGCTTCCTTCCCCCTTCCTCCAAGTGTGGAAGCAGCTTGAGGCCCTCCCTAGATGCACATGCTGGCACCATGCTTCTTGTACAGCCTGCAGAACCATGAGCCAAATGAACCTTTTTTCCTTATAAATTACCCAGCCTCAGGTAATCCTTTATAGCAGTACAAACTGACTAAGATGCCCACGGTCAGCACATCCTTCCAGGGCGACAGACATCCAGTGACTAATTAATGTGGTAGTATACAGGTCTGGCTATCCCATCTCAACTTGGGGAAACTCTAGTTCTGGAACTCTCTGAGAAGTCAGCTGAGGCAGTTAGTGAGTCTGCATGGCAGCTGGACTTCTTTTGCCCAGTCCTGCTTCCTTTGCTTCCCTCACACAGGTGCTGGCCCTAAGGGCCCTCCTTAATAAACACCTTATCCAGGAACTCCATCTCAGGGTATGCCTCCTGGAGACCCCAACAGTTGAACCTGAAAGTAGGGGGAATGGAGTTGCCAGGAAGGTAAGGGTCAGGAGAGTAATGGAGATCAGCTTGCCCACAGCCAATCCTCGTATCAGTGCTGCTCATACTCTAGGATTACCCTCCTGTCCTGTCCCTGCCTGGAGACAGAGCCGGCACTTTTCAGCTTGCTTGTAGTGCCAAACACATATAGAGGTAACATATTTCTTGAGGCATGTTACACATAGGTGATTCTACATAACTTGATAAACATCGTTGGGAAAGTCATTTCAGAATATCTGGCCTGCGTATTGTGAATATATTGTTGAGATTGGGGCCGGAGGCACAGAGCTGGTTGCTTACAGGGCTTCAAAGCACGAGTGAGTGAAGACACAAATCGCTAAGTCTGGATTGGGAGTGCATGTCCTGCTCTCCTGCTCTGTTCTCCTGGCAGGTCAGATTTCTTCCTCAGCCCCGCTTGTCATGCAGTATTCTGCCCAGCTGGTTTCATTCCGCCCTTGGCCATCACCAAGTATGTTATCTGATTTCTTTATGGGCTTCCTTCAAGGCTGCTTACCAAGAGGAAAGCATGTGTGTGGACTTGTCAGACGTGAAGCCGACGACAGTGTCCAACAAGTAAACACAAGAAGGACTGATTCTTTATAAACCAGATATATCTCTGAGCCGCATGCTTTTGAACAATCTTCAAAACATTTCCCACAGCCCAAATCAAAGGGTAAGATTTTCAGTATCTTGGCCTAAAGGTGACAGTGGGACAGACTGAATTTGAAGTGGCAGATCTGTACTTCAGATCACTATATAACAGACTATTAAAAGATGCATTTAGAAATGGGGACTATGTTTGTTTACAGAAACAGGAGAGGTAGTTAAAATGTTCTTCACTTGTCAGAATGCAACCTCACCTACTCTGAAGCCCTTTAAAAGAGGGTGCTTTATTTTGGGGGGAAGGAGGTTTAATTTACTCTGCTGCTTATCACCCTCTTTGTATTATAGATTAAAATTAGCTTATTTTGTCATAACAAAATATTCATATAATTTTATAACATAAAAGTTTATATTACATATATAAATTTTATGACATAAAACAAAAATTATTAAAATAAAGACCCAAACCTCCCCACTTAAACTCAACTACCTTGGCACAGTAACTATACTATTTTTGCATCTTCCCTCTCATTGTTTACTTGCAGACATAATTTTACATGACTGCAAGCATTTATGTGTAGTTTGTATACCTCCCTTCTTATAATAACACGGATCATTTTTTGTGCTGTAAATTCTGCATCGTAACTTTTATTAGCTATATAATATTTCAGATCTTACTAGACTAGAAATTCACTAGATATGAAAAGAGAATTATCCTAGACTTGTTGAGAAGAATTTTTTTTAGGAGAGCTATCGACCATTACACCAAATTTCAAGGATTGATAGATAAATCTAGATCAGAATCATGATGGAACGTCTTTCTTCCCCTGAGGGATGTAAATCACTTTTTGCTTTGGCTGAGTAAATGGTAAAGATGTGTTGAGTCCCTCTTTGGTGAGCTCAGGGAGCTAACATAAGTTTTGGTTATGCAGACCTAGTCTCTCTGTGCAAAAAGATGCTGGAGATACTACTACGAGGGAGTGCGAGAAGTGAAGTGATATGGTTTGTCTGT
Organism: Mandrillus leucophaeus; assembly: GCF_000951045.1. Lineage (NCBI taxonomy): Eukaryota > Metazoa > Chordata > Mammalia > Primates > Cercopithecidae > Mandrillus > Mandrillus leucophaeus. The sequence goes on from NW_012107574.1 coordinate 1,437,932, forward strand.
GTCCCCACCCAAATCTCATCTTGAATTGTAGCTCCCATAATTCCCACATGTTGTGGGAGGGACCTGATGGGAGATAATTGAATCATGGAGGCAGTTTCCCCCATACTGTGTTTGTGGTAGTGAGTAAGTCTCACAAGGTCTGATAGTTCTATAAGGGGTTTGCCTTTTCACGTGGCTCTTTGTCTTGCCTGCTGCCATGTAAGACATGCCTTTTGCCTTCCACCGTGATTGTGAGGCTTCCCCAGCCACATGGAACATAAGTTACCCAGGCTTGGGTATGTCTTTATCAGCAGCATGAAAATGGACTAATACATGAAGGCAAAGTTAGATTACAGTCAGAAGCCTGAATTACCAATGCATGAGCCCCTGCCTTACCAATATGCACTTCCCCGGCTTTCATGTTAAAACCATTTCAGCCCATTTGATCTAGCACCAGCATCCACAGGACCACAGGATATTCTGAGGTGGAGAAGGGGAGCAAATGAGGGCTGTTAGGGTATCTGTTGGGTTGCTGGGTCATAGGCAGGGGAGGAAAGCATTTTACAGAAGCAGGAACAGAATAGAGGAGATGGACAAATTATAGGACGGGCAACAGCCTGACACATGCATTGCTACATGGGCACTCCAAACGGAGTTCCAGATGTTTCTCAGTTATACCACTTAGAATGTGACCAACTAAATATTCAGTTAGGTTTAAGGGCATACTTTAAAAAATATATGAATATATCTGAAGATTATGGAGCTAGTTTTCAAATAAGTAGATCTTTGTCCTTTTGGATTACTTTCCTCTCAAAACTTACCTGACATGAGCAGCACTAAGAAAATGGATGTTTTAATTGAGGGAGGAGAGAGGGTAGGTCATTCTAGGTGGCAGCATTCTGAGATAGGCCAGGCAGTCCCTAAATAAGGTACTTCTTGCCAGAAGTTAAGAAAGGGAGGTGGAAAGATACAGAAAATAAACTTGTCCTACTGCAGAATATTTGAGGAATTGGTACCACACTCGGGAAAAGAGCAGCTTCTTCCTCCTTTTCCTGGTCTTCTTGGTCCCTCACTTCCAGGCCCCAGAGCAGGTGTTACTGCCATTGGTGCTACACAATTCCGTTTCCAGGTGGACACATACCTTATACAGCTGTCCTGTATGTCAAGCCACCCTCAAAGTGCTGTTTAGGCCATAAAAGGTAATGTAGGTTCCAAATCGTTGTCTTTTTGTTTTTTAAATTTTTTTAGAGACAGGGTCTCACGATGTTGCCCAGGCTGGTCTCAAACTCCTTGGCTCAAGCTATCTTCCTGCATTGGCCTCCAGAAATGCTGGGATTACAGGCATGAGCCACCCACACCTAGCCTCAAATAGTTGTCTTAACAAATAAATGGTTGAAAACTGATATACGGAAATTGGGAACTCTGTTTTGTGAACTGTTCGTTTCTGGAGTCAAAATCGCTTTGATGGTGAATTTGGTTATCTGTAACAATTGTTTCTGTATGTTAGGGGTTAAGCAGAGTGCACCACCTACAGGCTGCCTTACCTGTCCTGCCTTGGCGTTCTCACAGACAAAAGCTTCATAGAATCTGGGGAACTCCGGAGCATTGTCATTCACATCTAAGACTTTGATTGTGACAGGAACACTTCCAACCTGGGAGGGATTGTCTAAAGGGAACACAAGGAATACCAAATCTGAGAGATTAGTAATGCCAAAAGAAAAAGAAAAAACAATAATTGTCTTTGCTAGAAGTAGGTATTTACCTGGTGAGTCTGGGTTTGAAAGAAGTGGATAAAGTACATGGAAATGGTAGCAAGAGCATAGGATCCGTGTGTCGCCTACTAAGAGTGTGGCCGGATATGAGAAGTTTGCGCAGAACAAGGTGTGTGTTGGTGACCGTTTGCTATCAGCAGTATGAAGGGAAGGGTGAGAAAAAGGGAGCAAGTGTCACAAAATGAATCTTAAAAAGAGGTTTTCAATCTCCCATTTGGCTCAGACTTCAAGTTCTGGAATTAAAGGCAGGTCAGTTCTATATTCTGGACTTTAAAAGAGTCCATTGCCAATCGGATGCATACTGTGTGGCACTGCTTGGCTTTATTCCTGTGGAATCATCAGTTCTTTGAATTACATTTCCAAAGGTTTATTTCCAGTTATTCGCTGGAATAAAGATAACACTGCGCATTTATTTCTGCTTAGGGACTAACAGGATATTATAGGATCAAACACACACCAAATCCATATCTTTGGCTGGGGTCATAGTCTCTCATGGGAAACTGTGTCTTTGTGATCTGTGTCTTTTGCTTGGCACTGCCATGCAGAGACAATTTCATAGATCTGGTAGTGCTCCTCCTGTCTTTTTCTGTTTTGGTCACCACCCCAAAACAGAAATTGCAAGACACAGAAATTATTCTTGGTTAATAACTTTACTAAATCCCAAAATGCATTGTTCTTCTGAATCATGTTTTTCTTCCTTTCTTTCCCAAACATGTCTATGTTCTACTGTTTCCCCCCTAAATACTTCTATTGCTTGGTTACCAGAATGTGCTAGCAAAATTAAGATTTATTTCTTCATTATAACAGTGGTGTTTGTCTAAGGAATAATGAAAATTCCAGAAAAGCATAGATGAATCCATGAATATGATCCACAATCCTACCACCAGAGATATCTATTAGATATATGACATTATACAGCGTGGGTGTCCAAAATTGGAGTTATACACCTTCCCCTGATACACAAGTTATAGTTAAGCAAAATAGAAAAATTGAATTCAGAACATTAATATTTTAGGGTAAGGTTATCCTTTGTCATTGAATATGTTTTGAAAGCGTGGCTCTTGATGTCTGTATTATATTGTCATTTTACTATAGGTTGTACCAAAATTTATTGAATCTCCTATTATTAGACATGTAAGTAATTTCCATTTTCTCCCTATTTTAAAATAACATGGCAGTGGAAATTTTCACATATAAATCTTTGTTGATATCTGTCATTATTTCCTGAATATGATGACCAGCAGTAGAATTCCTGAAAGAGTGTGAATATTTTGGAGAATGTCAATACGTATTGCCAAACTGCCCTCCTGAATGGCTGTTTATTATATAGCCAATAGGTTAGGGACTGTCATTTCTCTAAGCCTTTACTATCACCAGTATGAAAAAAAAGGAATGTAGTGGTATATAATCTTAATTTTTATTATTTATGTAATATATATTAATCTAGTTGTTATTAATCTTCCATGCCAAATATAAGTTTATTATGTTAATCAATTTGCTTTTTATTGTGAGATGTCTCAAATTCTTGTGGGCATGGATAGATATATGTTTGCATAATAAGAGTGATATGTTATAAATGCTTCCTTTCATACAGTAATATTTTATACTCTTTGTACATTCACAATCATATTAAAGATTGAAAGCCTGTTAGATTTCTCAGGAGTCTTCCCTTTTCCTCATAGCTACTTGGGATAAGAATGCTGTTTTTCACTGCTTTTCCATGTTTTGTTTGCTTTTATCTGTAGCACAGGACTAAGTATACAGGAGAGCCTCAAAAAAGTATTTGAACTGAATGCATTTACTTACTTGCATAAAGCATGATTTACATTTCTTCCCTTAAAAGATATAATTTTGTTACAAGTTCTAGAAACTTCCACTTTCTATAACACCTACATTTTGTCACTGCATGGAGACCAATTTATTGTGCTACTTACTCATTTCCATAGCAAGGACAGTGATATTATGCCAAGAAAATTCTTCCCGGTCTAGGGGTCTTGCTGTCATTAGGGCACCTGTTGTAATGTCAACATAGAAAAATCTTCCAGAGTCACTGCTTCTATCAATGGAGTATCTGCAGAAACATGGATTATATACATCATTTGCATTTGGATAAGCATATGACAGCATTCCACATAAGACAACTGAGTGCCTACCATATGAAGCATGGTTCTACCACTTCTGAGTTAACGGCTACTGGAAGACTGCATTCGTGGTTTTATTTGTTCAAAAACAAAAGTCATCTCCTCCTCCAATAAACAAAACAAATATTGCTTCAATTTTCTCATTCAAAAAATGAAATAAGCAGGGTGCCCACAGTCTTGGGGAAGTTTTAAGCTATTTAAATATGGTTTATGCTATGTAATGCTTGGAATTACCCCAATAATTTTGGGACATCCTGAGTATCAACTCCTGTATATATTTGTTTAAAAGGAATTGTATTCAAATGAGTTCTCAAATGCTAATCAGAAACTAGAAAAGGAGAAAGATTATAGTTTAGTGGTTCCAGTCCTTATAATTTGTATCAACTATTAAGAAGAAAAGCTTTGTACCACAACCTTTCTTAACATGCTAATGACCAACCTTCTGGCAAACACAATAATGGTAGTGTATTTACTAGCTGGAGATCCCTAAACTATGGTATGCTTTTAGCAGGATGGGCCGGATCTGGCTAGGTTGTTTCCTGTAAATAAACCTAGAGTTTATGAATTTGTGGGGTACAGCCTGCCGGAAAATGTCATATAAGCTATGTAATTGGTGTTGTATAACAAGCAAATGTTCCATCACAAAAATGGATCTTTGTGTTCAAGCAAGGCACTTTGTCTATTGCTTCTACCTTTCATGTTCAGTCTGGACCAACATGCATCTTTATGCAAAAAAAGGACATTTATGGGCACCTGTGCCTGACAGTTTCAGAGCTCTCCAAGGGGAGAATGACTCATATTTTGCTGTTGTCTGTATCATTTCAGCCATTAGTTAACTAGGTCCTGGGTAAGATCTATATTTCCTGTTGAACCTGATTTGGCAATCCAATTCTGTTGTGTTATTTCACCTGTGTTATCTCGTCTGGTCTCCATCCTGGAAGATTCAACAAATACGGAGAGAGGCTTAGGCATGTGGATGTTAAAAACCCTCTATAAGGGATTTTGATATGTGGCCATGATTGAGAACCATCAATGAGAACCTTATGTACTCCTTGGTAAAGGCTAAGTAATATTTATCATTTTTATTTTTTAATTCTTTTTTTCTTCTGAGGTGGAGTCTTGCTCTCTTGCCCAGGCTGGAGTGCAGTGGCATGATCTCAGCTCACTGTAGCCTCCACCTACTGGGTTCGAGGGATTCTCCTGCCTCAGCCTCCCGAGTAACTGGGATTACAGGTGCCTGCCACCATCCCCGGCTAATTTTTATATTTTTAGTAGAGACGGGGTTTTCCCACATTGGCCAGTCGGGTCTCAAACTCCTGACCTAAAGTGATCTGCCTGCCTTGGCCTCCCAAAGTGCTGGGATTACAGGTGTGAGCCACCATGTCAGGTCATTTTTATTTTTTTAATTGACAGGTAATAATTATATATATTTATGGGGTACAGTGTGGTATTTTGATACATGTATACATTGTAGAATGATCAAATCAGGCTAATTAACGTGTCTATTACCCCACATATGTATTTATTTTTCGCAGTGATACCATTTAAAATCTTTTAGCTATTTTGAAATATACAATACATTATTATGAACTATAGTTACCATGCTGTGCAGTAGATCACAGGAACTTACTACCCCTTACTGTAGCATTGAACCTTTTGACTCTTTTCCCTGTTTACCCACCAGCCTCTGGCAATCACCGCTGGGCTCTCTACTTCTATGAGTTTGACTTTCTTACATTCTACGTATAACTGAGATCACGTGGTATTTGTCTTTCTGTGCTTGACTAATTCAGCATAATGTCATCTAGACTCATCCATGTTGCAAATGACAGAATTTCTTTCTTTTTTAAAGCTGAATTGAGTATTTAAGACTGAAATGAATATTCTATTATGTATGTATACCACATTATTTTTACCCATTCATCTGTTGATGGGCACTGAGGTTGTTTCTGTATCTTGGCTATTGTGAATAATACTGCAGTGAATATGAAAGTGGAGACATTCTTTGACATACGAATTTCAGTTCCTTTGGATATATACCCAGAAATGGGATTGTTGGATCACATGGTAATTCTCTTTTTAGTTTTTTGAGGAACCTCCATACTGTTTTCTAAAATGGCCGTACTAACATTCTCACCAACAGTGTGCAAGGGTTCCATTTTTCTACATACCGCAGCCAATACTTATGTTTCGTGTTTTTGACAACAGACATTCTAACGTGTGAGGTGATATCTCATATTGTGGTTTTAATTAGCGTTTTCCTGATGATTAGTGATGTTGAGCATTTTTTCATGTATCTGTTGGTCATTTGTATGTCTTCTTTTGAGAAATATCTGTTCAGGCATTTTGCACGTTTTTTAAACAGGGTCATTTGTCCTAATTTTGAAATAATATTACAAAGCTATAGTAACTAAAACAGCTAGAATTAAAACAGACCCATCAACCAACTAAATAGAGAGCTCAGAAATAAACTCATAGGTCTGCAGTCAATTAACTGATTTTTGACAAAGGTTCCAAGAACACATAATGAGGAAAGGACAGTCTCTCCAATAAAGTGTTGAAAAAACTAGATATTCACATGCAGAAGAATGGAAATGGACCCTTATCTGACCCCTTATACAGGAATCAACTTAAAATGGATTAAAGACTTAACTGTTAAGACCTGAAACCATCAGACTACTAGAAGAAACCTTATGGGAAAAGCTGCACAATGTTGGTCTGGGCAATGGTTTCTTGGATATGACCCCACAAGCACATACAAAAGCAAAAATAGACAAATGGGATTGTATCAAACTAAAAACTTGTGCACAACAAAGGAAACAATCAACAGAGTGAAGAGACAACCCACAGATTGGGAGAAAATATTCTTTTCATAGAATAAAGGGTTAATATCCGAAATATATAAATAACTCAATAACAAGAAAACAACCCTATTTTTAAAAGACCAGTAATTACAATAGCTGCCACTTGCTGAATATCAGAAACTTTACTATGTACTTAATATACAGCTTCTTTTAAAATTTTTCCAACATCTCTGGGAGGTAGTTATTATCTCAATCAACAGATAAGGAAACTGAGGCTTAAAGAAGTCACTTTTTTCTTCCTTTCTTTAGAAATGAGTTCTCTCCTTGTCACCCAGGCTGGAGTGGTGCAGTGGCATGACCAAAAACTAACTGCAGCCTCAAACTCCTCGACTCCAGTAGTCCTTCCATCTCAGCCTCCTGAGTAGTTGGGACTAGAGGCAGGTCCCACCCCACCTGGATAATTAAAATATGTATTTTTGGATTTTAAAAGACAGAGTCTTGCTGTATTTCCCAGGCTGGCCTCAAACTCCTCAAACTCCTACCCTCAAGTGATTTTCCTGCCTCAGTCTTCCAAGTAGCTGGGATTATAGGAATGAGCCACTGCAACCAGCTGAAGACACTTTTATGCAATTACACAAGGAATAATTTGCAGGGTTTAAGACTTACAGCCGTCCTTATGGAGTTATAACTATTGTGTTTGATTTGAAGCCATATATTCAAAGTTATTACTACTGTGTTCTTACAAATTATTTAAATAGGGACTGGGGAATTTATTGGGTTCAAAATTTGTTTTAAAGTTGCCAGCTATTGCAATCCATATCTAAACATTGTGGAGATGGAGAAGCAGCAATTTTGGAGGGAATAAACAGTTTCTTTACTATAGTGCATTGTTTTTCAGATGCAGGTTAGTGGATTGTGAAATCAGTTTGGTAGGTTATGATTAGCATAGAAAGAAAATGAAATAGAATAGAACATATGCATGCCAGACTATCACATGCAATACGGGTAAGTATTGATGTAAAGCTTTTGTTTTATATGTGTGTGTGTGTGTGTGTGTGTATATATACACATATACATGTATACAGTTGTGCATTTATATCTATTGGTAAAATGTATCAAATGTAATGTATTTTTTTCTGCAGAGATTCAGGATGGCTATTTAGGAATTAGGAATTAAAGAGAAAGCTGATCAGTAAGGGCTAGAGAAATCAGAATCATTTATGCTATGACTCCCTAAGACTTAGGAAATTTAAGGAAGAAAATTAATGTTTCTCTCGGCCTGTGACCCTATTTAAGGAACATTCACTGTATGCCAGGCACTGCTCAGCACACACCACCTATATGGACCCATTTAATCTTTACAATAACACCATGAGGTAGGCACCATTATGGTCCTCATTTTACAGGTAAGAAGTGTGAGGAGTAGAGAGGTTAGGTCCGTTGACCGAGGTCACAGTGCTGGGAATCAAGCCCAGGCAGTCTGGCTGCAGGCTTCTGCTCCCAGCCACCAGGCTTACTTACTGATACATGGTCTATAAGAGATTGTCTAAGGAAACAAGACTTTGTCTTTTAAAGGTAAGAGTGTGTATTAGTCAGGTCTCACACTGCTAATAAAGACATACCAAAGACAGGGTATTTATAGGGAAAGAGGTTTATTTGACTCACGGTTCAGCATGGCTGGGAAGGCCTCAGCAAACTTATAATTGTAGTGGAAAGGGACGCAAACATGTCTGTTACATGGTGGTAGGAGAGAGAATGAGTGCAAGGGAAGGGGGAAGCCCCTTATAAAACCATCAGATCTCATGAGAACTCACTATCATGAGAACAGCATGGGGGAAACTGCCCCCATGATTCAGTTATCTCTACCTGGTCCTGCCCTTGACACATGGGGATTATTACAATTCAAGGTGAGGTTTGGCGGGGGGACACAGAGCTAAACCGTATCAGAGTGACAGCGAATAGTTGCCTTTTTAATAAAGAAAAACACATGCTTCAGAGTTCATTTAAAATTGACTTTTTAAGCATAAATTGTTATTTAACTTTAAAGTTTACTATTTTAAGAATTGAATTTTCTCTAAAATTAAAAAAAAAAACCACTGAGTGGCTCATGACAGTCTTCTCTTTCAGCTCCTACACATGCAGAGAGCCAGCCATGTGGTCCTTGGAGCCATCTCCCTAATGGCAACTCTCCCAGTTACAGGCATGATGCCGAGGGGAGAGGCAGCCTATGAGAAAACAGCTTTCTATACTCAGACCTACGGCACCGTAGCAAATGTCACAGATGGCATGGGAGAGGGAGTGATAGAAATAACTAACCCACAGGACCCCTGACAGCACTGCCGGGCGACACACCAGGAGCCTTCCTCAGAGAAGCCTCCCTCATCGAGGGTAATCCCTCTCCGATTTCCCCAACGGGGCCTGAATTGAGGGAATGATAGCCTTTATTTCCCTGAATGGGATGCTGGGTCAATTTTCAGGAGGCAGGAGAAAAATTAAAGGTGTAGATACAGATGGAAAATGAGGAAATTGGGACACACTCATGAATTATGTAGGCGGTTTTCTTTTCTTAACCATTACATTCTAACCTCCTATGAGCTGAATCGGCGTCATGCAGGTACAAAGCTACCCAGAGCCGGCAGTAGCTGGTGCTTTCTGGGCTCCCTGCTTGTTGCTTAGCTGAGGACATCCTCTGAATTTGGGAGCAATTTGGAGGTGGGGCGTCAGGAGCAGGCTGGCTAAATCCACACACATTCTAGGAAGGAACTGGGGGGCAGGCAGTTTCCACATCAGCAGAAGCCTCTTTCAGTTGCCAAATGGCTCAGTAGCCTGCTTGTCGGAAAGTCCTTGAGCACGTATTAAAAATTCAGCAGATCCAAACATTGTCTTTTCATGTACGTGTCACTGAATCGGGAGATTTTGTTTTGGGGCTTATAAGTAAATGGGGACCAGCATGTATTCCTGAGCACACCATCACCTTTCTAGAAAGGAGATTATAAAAGTCCTAATAATTTGTTAAATGGCCTTTTATCTGTAACATTTTAATTTCAGATGATGTGTTGATTTTTTGAATTATGTAATAGATATTTTCTCTTTAGGAATGTAAATCTCATTTATTCTTTATAATAAAAATGCAGATGATGAATTAGCCATGCAGCATATAACTATACACATTATTTTAAAAGAAAGTAACTTTAATTTGAAAAATAAAGATAAGAGCAGTTTGGTGAAAGATAACAGAAGAAAGGAATTCCCAAATGGGTTTTTAAATGAGAGCCAGAGAGTTAAGTTTTGGGTGCTTTTCTCTCTCGGAGTCTAGGACCCCCAGTGTTCTTCTTGGGTCCAGGGACCATTCTTTGTTGCCGTTGGATAGTACAGAGTCAGGAACCTCATACATAGCAATAGGAATTCCTCTCTTTCTTTGCAACCAAAATGCAGAGGGAGAATTTTCCCTAGATCTGATCATTGGAATTTCGTGTTGCCCCCTGTGCCTGAGCCATGTCTTGTTACCTCTGGCCTTGTGGCCTTGTTCTCACCAGTTTTTATCTCAGGATCTGCAGTCCTGCTCCAGAACAGCCCAGTGGACCCTGCCCTGTGCCTCTGGCCTGTTCGCTCTTGCATTCATCCTGCCTGGGTTCTAGTGGAGTAGCCAGACACTCCAATATGAACCTCCCTGATGCTAACACATGTGCTGGCCAACTGTTAGTTTTCAATTGGCCATCATCTGAAGCAGCATTTTCTGTTAGTCAGACAAGATTTCTTCATTTTGTCTACCTCATTTTACTTCATGCCAGTAGTGAAAGTTTTATTCTTTAAAGTTTCTCTCATACAGTTTTCTGTTACAGGAATAGATTAATTAGCCTATGGTGGATTAGTACATATATAATTAATAAATTAGGATCAGAAGGTATATATTCTTGGCTTCTGCAAATACACATTTACAGTAGAATCTGTTTTGTTTTCATTGTGATTGCTTTGGGGATAATATGGTTGCACTAATCTCTCCCCATCCTAGTTTATATTTAAAAAGCTTCAGGTTGAAATATAACATCTTTAAAGTTGTTATGTAATACATTAGTTGCCTTTGAAAAAATCAAATACCAGAATTCAAACAAAATCGTTTTTGCCATTTTAATGCCTGAACATGTAAAATGTTTACTGGTTGGTTAGAGGAAGTGAATTTGCCCTAGTACAGTTATTCTCTGGAGAAAGCCATTCCTGTTAAACTGCAGAAGCACATTTTCATTAAATACAACACAGCAGTAGGTGAGAGCAGTAGCCAGCTGACAGAAAAGGCATTTGATAAACTGCGGTATGTTTAAAATATGTTACCTGCACTATAGCCCCATATTCAATTTACTGTGTGGCTTTCAACAATTAATGTGACAGATGGCTTCCAGCAGCATTGGAATTCTGATCTTTTGTGTCAAACTTGATAAGTTTGGCAGCTGCTCTGGAAGGTTGTGGTGTCAGCCTGTCCATCAGCTATTTGTACTTTGGTTCCAGTTGATGAGAGATGGCCATGACTGTAAGAGTAGTTCTCATCTTCTTGAAAGGAAGCATCTTGGTTAGAATCTTTAATTCCAAAACATGCTTTGGAGAGAGAGATATGTGGTATTGCCATACAAAGACCCATCTATCTGGCCAATCTACAAGGCGTTGAAGTCACTGACAACAGTAGTAGTTTCTATGTCTGCTCTTTCTATAGTATGTGGAATATATGTAGTATATATTATTTTCCCCAGTTTTAAAAAGTAAAACATGTCAAAGATTCATAAAAGATGGAAGAATGCATAATGATTTCCTTTTTGTTTACCACTGAGAGTCAACGGATTTTAACATTTTGACATCTGTGTGTCTGATTATACTTTATCTGAATCACTAGTTCTCAACCTGGGGTGATTTTGCATCACTTCCCTGGACATTTGGCAATACCTGGGGACATTTTAGGGGGTTACAACTCAGAGAGTGCTACTGCATTTTGCGGGTAAAGGCCAGAGATGCTGCTAAACTTGGTTCAGTGCACAGGAGAACCCTTCCACAACAACACAGAATTATCCACCCCCAAATGTCAACAGGACCATGATTGAGAACTAAAGGGTGTGTTTGTGTGTGTGTGTGTGTGTGTGTCTGAACCAATTGAAAGTGAGTTGTAGACATAATTACACTTTACTTCTAAATAACCTGACAAGGCCATGTTATTTAAAGCAAAAAAACCAAAAAACAACACAAAAAACTCAAAGAGAAGAGTCTCCAGAAATGGGTTAGAGAAGAAAGACACAAAGGGAAAAGTACTAGAAAATTACATACAGGGGAAGGGAAGAGTCCAGTATATAAGGAAAAGGTGAAATCTGTTGGAAAACCTGATTGAGTTGTTGGTCACATCTGGGTCCTTGGCAGAAATGATCTGTATGGTTGTTCCAATCGCCACATCCTCAGGCACCTCCACAAAGTAAAAGCCAGGTTCAAACACGGGGGGCTCGTCCACGTCTTCCACACTGATGTGTACTGTTGTTGTGTCCTGAAATGGGCCCAAGTTCAGAAAACGCATCTCTAGGTGAGGATTGGCTCCCTCCACCTTTAAGGTGTAGCTTTTCTTGCTTTCAAAACTCAGGGGCTGAAAAGTAATGACAGGAAAGTTGATTTGCCACTGAGGTTCAAGATTCAAAATACGTCAAGGTTCAAAAGGATGCCCAGTATTGATGGTCGGTGGGAAAATTCTCCAATTCATTAAGTGGGAAAAAGGTAAAGGGGAAAGAAGGGAAATCTTTGTCTTTTTCTGTAGTTCTTGGTCTTAATGTCAGTTTCAACACTTTGGGTAAAGAAGGTAAGATGTCAGTCACTGCAGATACAGTTAAGGAAGCCAGTTTGATAATAGTTTGCCCTATTATTCTGGGCAAACTTGGCTTTAACTTGTCTACTCTTCAATCAGCCTGGTCTTTAGAGAGATCCTGAGAATGCCCTCAGTCGTGGGCCCAATTTGCCTGGGACTGTCTCAGTTATAAAATGAAGAGTTTCATTTCCTAGGACTCTATTCTGTTCCAGACAAACCAGGACAGTTGGTCACCTTATCTTTAGAGGTGCTTGCTCATTTGAAAAGACTTGACAACAATTAAGAGCAAGTTTGTTTTCCAAACACAAACTTCCGTATATATTCAATATATCTATTCTTTCTCTCTCTTTCTTTCTCTCTTTTCCTTCCTTCCTTCCTTCCTTTCTTTCTCTTTCTTTCTTTCTTCTAGAATATTCATGCAACTGAGGCCTAGGCTTTTGTTTTTTTCCTTAAAAAAATTATTCTTGAGTACAAACGCAATATTGATTATTTACAAGAAACTGTCACACAAGGTTCTGAGGTGCTGTGTCAGATCAGTGTTTGTATATTTAGTTCATCATACACGATCCCTTTTATTGTTACTATTACTTTTTGAGATGGAGTCTCAGGCTAGAGTGCAATGGCGCGATCTCAGCTCACTGCAGCCTCCACTTACCAAGTTCAAGTGATTCTCCTGCCTCAGCCTCCCAAATAGCTGGGATTACAGGCATGTGCCACCATACCTTCCTAATTTTGTATTTTTAGTGGAGATGGGGTTTCGCCATGTTGGTCAGGCCAGTCTCGAACTCCTGACCTCAGATGATCCACCCTCAAGGTCAACCTTCCAAAGTGCTGGGTTTACAGACATGAGCCACCACACCTGACCAACAATCCCTTTTAAAATCCTTATTTGACCTTTTAGAGTTGAAGAACCCAAGACTCAGGAAGCTCAGAAGCCTGGCGTACGCTGATGTGGTTACAGCTCATCATCAAGGACTTTAATTTTGTCTATAAAATTCCATCGCATAAAATATAATTTTTTGGTTGTTCTCTTTTTTGGTTTATTCCTGTCTTCAGAATTTTTTTTTATAATTTTCAAAATAAATACAGTGCTCCAGGGCAGAGCATGAACTTAAAATGCCATTTCTGAAGAATAATCTATTTTTGTTTAAAGCTGATGAACATGTGTGTTTCAAGCAACAAGTATTTCAGAACATCAGTATTTTTTAAAAATCTCGGAATGTTAAGTCCCAGAAAATAACAGTGGATAGCAAAGCAGTTACTAGAACTTAAAAGTTGTATGTCAACTTTTAAGTAATAACTTACATTTTTCTAGCTAAATATCACTTTTTTTCATAAAATATGTTGAATGGCAGCACATTTCATGTTAAAGAGAGGCATGTACCCATTTAAACAACTGCTTTGCTTTTCAGAAAAAAATATCTCTAGGTGTTGCTTTAACTAGATTTGTTCTTTTCTTTCTTAAAAAAAAAATCAACTTTTTAGCCAGGAGCAGTGGTTCATGCCTGTAAGCCCAACATTGTAGGAAGCTGAGGTGGGAGGATCTCTTGAGGTTAGGATTTGGAGACCAGCCAAGACAACATAATGAGACCCACATCTCTACCAAAAATACAAAAAATTAGCTGGGCATGGTGGCATGTGCCTGTAATCCCAGCTATTTGGGAGGCAGAGGCAGGAGGATGGTTTGAGCTCAGTTTAGAGTGAGCTATGATGGCACCACTGCACTCTAGCCTGAGTGACGGAGAGACACCCTGTCTCAAAAAAATTACATTAAAAATGGATACTTAATAGATTTACGTATTTTCAGGGTACATGTAATAATACATTCATAATAATTGTTATTTTCAAATTTTAATAAGGTTTTTTATTGTTTTGTTACGGTTGCTGGGTTACTGCTTATTTACTATTTACTTAGTGCCAGACATAGTGCTTCTTGTTTCATGGGTCGCCAGCCATTTCCATCCAAACCAAGAAGCCCCATTCAAACCAAGAAGCCATCTCCACCAGCCAGCCTGCCTCCCTAGTTGTCATTGAAAAGGCAAGATTTTCGCAAACAGGGAAATCTGCCAGTCAGATTAATGATATGTTTGAAGGACTATTTTACCAGTTCACTTAATGCTTGCTCCCTAAATCGAAACATTTTTCTTTCCTGATAAATTACATTTATACGCTCTTAAAATTCTTTATGTATTTGTAACACAGTTGTGGACAATGTTGTTCATGTTAGGTTTGAGCTAGGCAAAACTTGTTTTCCCTTTAATTTTAAATTGTTTTTCTAATTTTGTGTGAAATTTGTATGTTTTAAAAAATAAGATATTTACATACATTTATGTATTTACATACATACATTAAAATTTCTTTTTTTAGTATAAAATTTGCAGGTTTTGAGTAGTGTATTGAGTCATGTGTCTACAGCAATAATCAAGCTGTAGAGCTGTTTCATCACCCCCGTGACCCTCACTCTGTGCCCCTTTGTAGTCAACCTCTCCCCTGCCACCCAGCCCCTGGCAAACACTGATTTATGTCCTGTTTTTATTGCAAGAATGTCATATAATGTCCTATAAATTACATACAGTATGTAATCTTTTGAGTTAGGTTTCTTTCACTTAGCATTTGAGATTCATCTGTGTTGCATGAGTGAGGAGGAGTTTTTTTTTTGAGACAGTCTCACTCTGTCACCCAGGCTGCAGTGCAGTGGCGTGATCTGGGCTCACTACAACCTCTGCCTCCCAGGTTCAAGCAATTCTCTTGCCTCAGCCTCCCAAGTAGCTGGGACTACAGGTGTGTGCCACCATGCCTGGCTGATTTTTGTATTTTTAGTGGAGGCAGAGTTTCACCATGTTGGCCAGGCTGGTCTTGAACTCTTGACCTCAGGTGATAGGTCCACCTCGGCCTTGGCCTCCCAAAGTGCTGGGGTTACCGGCGTGAGCCACTATGCCCGGTGAGTTTGTTCGTTTTTATTTCCAAGTAGTATTCTATTGTATGGATATACAACAGTTGATTTATCCATTCTTCACTAGAGATAACATTTGTGTTTTTTTCCAATTTCTGACAGTTATGAATAAACCTGCTATAAATATTTGCATACAGGGTTTTTGTGTGAGCATAAAATTTCATTCCACTGGGGTAAATACCCAGGAGTGGAGTTGTAGGATTGTTAATATATTTTTAACTTTATAAGAAACTTCCAGATGAATTTTCAGAAAGGCAGTACCAGTTTGAATTCCCACCAGGAGTGTATGAAAGCTCTAGTTTCTCCACATCTTTGTCAGCACTTGGTTTTGCCAGTTTAAAGATTTTTATGTATCCTAGTATGTGTAAAGTGTTATTGTGGTTCTGATTTGCACTTCCTTACTGCCTCATGATGCATCTTTCTATGTCTTCTTGAAGAGGTCTTTGTATATTCTTTATTCAAGTCCATTATCAGACATATGATTTGCAAATATTTTCTCCTAATCTGTGATTTGTCTTTTCATTCTCTTAACAGTGTCCTTTTTAAAAATTATTATTATACATTAAGTTCTGTGATACATGTGCAGAATGTGCAGGTTTGTTACATTTTGCCATGGTGGTTTGCTGCACCTATCAACCTGTTGTCTACATTAGGTATTTCTCCTAATGCTATCCCTCTCCTAGCCTCCCATTCCGCGACAGGCCCTGGTGTATGATGTTCCCCTCCCTGGGTCCTTGTGTTCTCATTGTTCACCTCCCACTTATAAGTGAGAACATGCAGTGTTTAGTTTTCTGTTCATATGTTAGCTTGCTGAGAATGATGGTTTCATCCATGTCCCTGAAAGGACATGAACACATCCTTTTTTATGGCTGCACAGTATTCCATATTGTGTATGTGCCATATTTTCTTTATCCAGTCTATCATTGTTGGGCATTTGGGTTGGTTCCAAATCTTTGCTATTGTGAACAGTGCTGCAATAAACATACGTGTGCATGTGTCTTTATACTAGAATGATTTATAATCCTTTGGGTATATACCTAGTAGTGAGATTGCTGGGTCATATGGTAATTCTGGTTCTAGATCCTTGAGGAATCACCACACTGTCTTCCACAATGGTTGAACTAATTTACACTCCCACCAACAGTGTAAAAAAGCATTCCTATTTCTCCACATCCTTTCCAGCATCTATTGTTTCCTGACTTTTTTAATGATCGCCATTCTAACTGGCATAAGATGGTACCTTAATATGGTTTTGATTTGCATTTCTCTAATAACCAGTGATGATGAGCTTTTTTTCGTATGTCTGTTGGCTGCATAAATGTCTTCTTTTGAGAAGTGTCTGTTCATATCCTTCACCCACTTTTTGATGGGGTTGTTTTCTTTTCTTGTAAATTTGTTTAAGTTTCTTGTAGATTCTTGATATTAGATCTTTGTCAGATGGATAGATTGCAAAAATTTTCTCCCATTCTGTAGGTTGCCTGTTGACTGATGATTGTTTCTTTTGCTGTGCAGAAGCTCTTTAGTTTAATTCAATCCCATTTGTCAATTTTGGCTTTTGTTGCCATTGCATTTGGTGTTTTAGTCATGAAGTCTTTGCCCATGCCTATGTCCTGAATGGTATTGCCTAGGTTTTCTTCTAGAGTTGTTATGGTTTTAGGTCTTATATTTAAGTTTTTAATCCATCTTGAGTTAATGTTGTATAAGGTATAAGGAAGGGGTCCAGTATCAGTTTTCTGCCTATGGCTAGCCAGTTTTCCCAACACCATTTATTAAATAGGAAATCCTTTCCCCATTGATTGTTTTTGTCAGGTTTGTCAAAGATCAGATGGTTGTAGATGTGTGGCATTATTTCTGAGGCTTCTGTTCTGTCCCATTGGTCTGTATTTTGGTACCAGCACCATGTTGTTTTGGATACTGTAGCCTTGTAGTGTAGTTTGAAGTCAGGTACTGTAATGCCTCCAGCTTTGTTCTTTTTGCTTAGGCTTGTTTTGGCTATATAGGCTCTTTTTTGATTCCATATGACATTTAAAGTAGTTTTTTCTAATTTTGTGAAGAAAGTCAATGGTAGCTTGATGGGGATAGCATTGAATCTGTAAGTTACTTTGGGCAGTATGGCCATTTTCACAATATTGATTCTTCCTATCCATGAGCATGGAATGTTTTTTCATTTGTTCGTGTCCTCTCATTTCCTTGAGCAGTGGTTTGCAGTTCTCTTTGAAGAGGTCCTTCACATCCCTTGTAAGTTGGATTCCTAGCTATTTTATTCTCTTTGTAGCGATTGTGAATGAGAGTTCACTCATGATTTGGCTGTCTGTTTTATCTATTATTGGTGTATAGGAATTCTTGTGATTTTTGCACATTGATTTTGTATCCTGAGACTGCTGAAGTTGCGTGTCAGCTTAAGGAGATTTTGGGCTGAGACGATGGGGCTTTCTAAATATACAATCATGTCATCTGCAAACAAGGACAGTTTGACTTCCTCTTTTCCTGTTCGAATACCCTTTATTTGTTCCTCTTGCCTGATTGCCCTGTCTAGAACTTCCAATATGTTGAATAGGAGTGGTGAGAGAGGGTATCCTTGTCTTGGGCCAGTTTTCAAAGGCAGTGCTTCCAGTTTTTGCCCATTCAGTTTGATATTGGCTGTGGGTTTGTCATAAATGACTCTTACTATTTTGAGATATGTTCCATCAATACCTAGCTTATTGAGAGTTTTTAGCATAAAGGGGTGTTGAATTTTGTTGAAGGCCTTTTCTGCATCTATTGAGATAGTCATGTGGTTTTCGTCATGGGTTCTGTTTATGTGATGGATTACATTTCTTGATTTGTGTATGTTGAACCAGCCTTGCATCCCAGGGATGAAGCCAACTTGATCGTGGTGGATAAGCTTTTTGATGTGCTGCTGGATTCGGTCTGCCAGTATTTTATTGAGGATTTTCACATCGATGTTCATCAGGGATATTGGCTGGAAATTTTCTTTTTTTGCTGTGTCTCTGCCAGGCTTTGGTATTGGGATGATCCTGACCTCATAAAATGAGTTAGGGTGGAGTTCCTCTTTTTCTACAGTTTGGAATAGTTTCGGAAGGAATGCTACCAGCTCCTCATTGTACCTCTGGTAGAATTCGGCTGTGAATCTATCTGGTTCTGGGGTTTTTTTGGTTGGTAGACTATTAATTACTGCCTCAATTTCAGAACTTGTTGTTGATCTATTCAGGGATTCAACTTCTTCCTGGTTTAGTCTTGGGAGGGTGTATATGTCCAGGAATTTATCAGTTTCTTCTAGATTTTCTATTTAATTTGCATAGTGGTGTGTATAGTATTCTCTGATGGTAGTTTGTATTTCTGTGGGATCAGTGGTGATTTATCATTTTTTTATTGCGTCTATTTGATTCTTCTCTCTTTTCTTCTTTATTAGTCTTGCTAGCAGTCTGTCTATTTTGTTAATCTTTTCCAAAAACCAGCCCCTGGATTCACTGATTTTTTGAAGGATTTTCTATCTCCTTCAGTTCTGCTCTGATCTTAGTTACTTCTTGTCTTCTGCTAGCTTTTGAATTTGTTTGCTCTTGCTTCTCTAGTTTTTTTAATTGTCATGTTAGGGTGTTGATTTTAGATCTTTCTCACTTTCTCCTGTGGGCATTTAGTGCTATAAATTTCCCTCTACCCACTGCTTTAAATGTGTCCCAGAGATTCTGGTATGTTGTTCTGGTTTCAAAGAACTGTATTTATGCCTTAATTTTGTTATTTACCCAGTAGTCATTCAGGAGCAGATTGTTCAGTTTCCATGTAGTTGGGTGTGTGTTGAGTGAGTTTCTTAATCTTGAGTTCTAATTTGATTGCACTGTGGTCTGAGAGACTGTTTGTTATGATTTCCATTCTTTTGCATTTGCTGAGGAGTGTTTTACTTCCAGTTATGTGGTCAATTTTAGATTGTCGATGTGGTGCTGAGAAGAATGTATGTTCTGTTGATGTGGGGTGGAGAGTTCTGTAGATGTTTATTAGGTCTGCTTGGTCCAGAGCTGAGGTCAAGTCCTGAATATTCCTGTTAATTTTCTATCTCGTTGATTTGTCTAATGTTGACTGGGTGTTAAAGTCTCCCCCTATTATTGTGTGGGAGTCTAAGTCTCTTTGTAAGTCTCTTAAGAACTTGCTTTATGAATCTGGGTGTTCCTGTATTGGGTGCGTATACATTTAGGATAGTTAGCTCTTCTTGTTGCATTGATACCTTTACCATTATGTAATGCCCTTCTTTGTCTTTTTTTTATCTTTGTTGGTTTAAAGTCTGTTTTATCAGAGACTAGGAATGCAACTCCTGGTTTTTTTTATTTTTCGCTTTCCATTTGCTTGGTGAATATTTCTCCATCCATTTATTTTGAGCCTGTGTGTGTCTTTGCATGTGAGATGGGTCTCCTGAATACAGCACACTGATAGATCTTGATTCTTTGTCCAATTTGCTGGTCTGTGTCTTTTAATTGGGGCATTTAGCCCATTTACATTTAAGGTTTATATTGTTATGTGTGAGTTTGATCCTGTCATTATGATGCCAGCTGATTATTTTGCCTATTAGTTGATGCAGTTTCTTCATAGTGTCAATGGTTTTTACAATTTGGTATGTTTTTGCAGTGGCTGTTATGGGTTTTTCCCTTCTGTATTTTGTGCTTCCTTCAGGAGTTCTTGTAAGGCAGGCCTGGTAGTGACAAAATCTCTTAGCATTTGCTTGTCTATAAAGGATTTTATTTCTCCTTTGCTTATGAAGCTTAGTTTGGCTGGATATGAAATTCTGGGTTGAAAATTCTTTTTTTTAAGAATGTTGAATGTTGGCTCCCACTGTCTTCTGGCTTGTAGGGTTTCTGCAAAGAGATCTGCTGTTAGTCTGATAGGCTTCTCTTTGTGGGTAACCTGATCTTTCTCTCTGGCTGCCCTTAACATTTTTTCATTCATTTCAACCTTGGTGAATCTGATGATTATGTGTCTTGGGGTTGCTCTTCTTGAGAAGGATCTTTGTGGTGTTCTCTGTATTTCCTGAATTTGAATGTTGACCTGTCTTGCTAGGTTGGTCCTGGATAATACTCTGAAGAGTGTTTTCAACTTGGTTCCATTCTGCCCGTCACTTTCAGGTACCCCAATCAAATGTAGGTTTGGTTTTTTCACATAGTCCCATATTTCTGGGAGGCTTTGTTCATTCCTTTTAATTCTTTTTTCTCTAATCTTGTCTTTATGCTTTTTTCATTAAGTTGATCTTCAATCTCTGATATCCTTTCTTCTGCTTGATCGATTTGGCTGTTGATACTTGTGTATGCTTCACAAAGTTCTCACGCTGTGTTTTTCAGCTTCATCAGGTCATTTATGTTCTTTAAACTATTCTAGTTAGCAATTCCTCTTTTTTTTTCAAGGTTTTAACTTTCTTACGTTGGGTTAGAACATGCTCCTTTAGCTTGGAAGAGTTTGTTATTACCCACCTTCTGAAGTCCACTTCTGTCAGTTTGCAAACTCATTCTGTGTCCAGTTTTGTTCCCTTGCTGGTGAGGAGTTGTAATCCTTTGGAGAAGAGGTGTTCTGGTTTTTGGGATTTTCTGCCTTTTTGTGCTGGTTTTTCCTCATCTTCATGGATTTATCTACCTTTGGTCTTTGATGTTGGTGACCTTTGGTTGGGGTTTCTGTGTGGACGTCCTTTTTGTTGATATTGATGCTATTCTTTTCTGTTTGTTAGTTTTCCTTCTGACAGTCAGTTCCTTCTGCTGCGGGTCTGTTGGAGTTTGCTGGAGGTCCACTCCAGACCCTGTTTGCCTGGGTATCACCAGCAGAGGCTGCAGAACAGCAAAGATTGCTGTCTGATCCTTCCTCTGGAAGCTTCTTCCCAGAGGGGCACTTGCTGGATGCCAGTTGGAGCTCTCCTGTATGAGGTGTCTGTTGACCTCTGCTCAGAGGTGTCTCCCAGTCAGGAGGCATGGGGGTCAAGGACCCACTAGAGGAGGCAGTCTGCCCCTTAGAGCTTGAGTGCTGTGCTGGGAGATCTGCTGCTCTCTTCAGAGCCAGCAGGCAGAATGTTTAAGTCTGCTGAAGCTGCACCCATAGCTGCCCCTTCCCCGAGGTGTTCTTTCCCAGGGAGATGGGAATTTTATCTGTAAGTCCCTGACTAGGGCTGCTGCCTTTCTTTCAGAGATGCCCTGCCCAGAGAGGAGAAATCTGGAGAGGCAGTCTGGCTACAGTGGCTTTGCAGAGCTGTAGTGGGCTCTGCCCAGTTTGAACTTCCTGGTGGCTTTGTTTACACTGTGAGGGGAAAACTGCCTATGCAATCCTCAGTAATGGCGGACCCCCCTCCCTCCACCAAGCTCCAGCATCCCAGGTCGACTGCAGACTGCTGAGCTGGCAGCGAGAATTTCAGGCCAGTGGATTTCAGCTTGCTGGGCTCCATGGGGGTGGGATCCACTGGAAACGGAAGTGAATAGTTCTGTCTCACTGGCATTCCAGGCACCACGGGGTTTCTTTCCAAAAAAGAAAAAACAAAAACAAAAACCTGCAGCTAGCTCAGGGTCTGCCCAAATTGCTGCCTGGTTTTATGCTTGAAATCCAGGGCCCTGGAGGCGTAGGCACCCTAGGGAGTCTCCTGGTCTGCCAGTTGCAAAGACCATGGGAAGAGCGTAATATCTGGGCTGGAGTGCACTTTTCTTCACAGCACAGTCCCCTATGGCTTCCCTTGGCTAGTAGAGGGAGTTCCCTCACCCTCCGTGCTTCCCAGATGAGGCGACGCCCCACCCTGCTTCAGTTCACCCTCTGTGGGCTGCACCCACTGTCTAACCAGTCCCATTGAGATGAGCCGGGTACCTCAGTTGGAGATGCAGATATCACCTGCCTTCTGCGTTGATCTCGCTGGGAGCTGCAGACCAGAGTTTTTCCTATTCAGCCATCTGGCCACAACAGTGTCCTTTGAAGAGCAGAAATTCTTAACTTCAACGAAGTCTTACTTTTTCTTTCGTGGGTTGGGATTCTGGTGTAACATGGAAGAAATCTTTGTCCAATCAGGATTACAAAGATTTTCTCCTATGTTTCCTTTTACAAATTTTATAGTTTTAGGTTTTCACATTTAGGTGCATGATTCATTTTGAGGTTTTTTTGTGGGTGTATAACTGAGGCTTATTTCTTTATTTTTTTGCAAATGGTATCCGATTGTTCCAGCATCTGTTGAAAGCACTAGAGTGAGTTTTTAATTATTATTGAAGTTCTTTAAAGTAAGTTACTTAAGACTTCTAAACTATTTAAGATTATTGTCTCCCTCACTTCCACATTGTTGGAAATGAAACATTGCCCTCAATACTCTAAAGTTCATTATTTATTTATTTACTGAGACAAACTCTGGCTTATGTTGCCCAGACTGGTCTCAAACTCCTAGGCTTAAGAGATGCTCCCACCTCCCTCCCAAGAAGCTGCAACCACTATGCTCAACTCTTAAAATTTAAATTGCCCACACTTGATAATATGAGTTTTGGCTTTTCCCTCTTGAATAGTTTGTGTTTTTTATTTTAAATATCAAATAATTATTTGTTTCTGTATTCATAATAGAAAATAAAAAACCAATAATATCTGAGAACCCAATTTCCAAATTCAAGATATTTCTTCAAGTTAGAGGATACAAAAACAAAAAGCCATTATATCGTAAAAAATTGAGTCATGAAAATTATGGCACAAAATGGTAATGCAACTTTAATTACTAATTAAGAAGAGTTAAATATTCCCTTCTTTGTTCTCACAGTACATTATTATACTTCCTTTATAGCTTTTCTTTCGTATTACAGATATTTCTTTCTGTGTTGATCCCACTCCCCATACTCAAGGGCAAAAGCTATGACTTAGTCAGATTTTTATTCCCCGGTGCCTAGCAAAACCAGAAACTCAAAGGGTAGCAAAAACCTAAAATAAATTGTTACATTGAACAGTACAAAATGTTTCTCAGTGTGAGTATTAACATTTACTGATTGAGTGATAGTATATACAGATTTTATTAATGTATTTCAGTAGTTTAAGATGCACAGTTTTAGATATTTTAATATTTTAGAAATAGCATTGCTTCTCCAATTGATAATACCTTACAGTTGCTCTAGTGTCAATGGGAGGCAAAGGGATCTTGATAAGCAGCAGGCATTACTGCACATGCAAGGCAGACCTAGTCCAAGCTGTTCATGTTGTACTTCAGTGGAGTTCTGCACATTGTTGGTACTGAACGTGTTGAGCTTTATTGCCTTCTAAAATGTCTTTTAAAATATTATATTATGATTTGGCATTGAAACAAGAGTTATTGTATAGGGAGAACGGCATGGAAACAGCAGCATGGAGTGAATCTAACACTGGTGAAACAAATTTGTCTAACTGTGCCTACAAGAGTGCTTTATAGACACTAAGAAATAAGAAAGCATTGTATTATTTAAATTGGCAAGAACTTTTCTTCAATAACCCATAAAACAATGATGAGATTTATAATTCATGACATCTCAGATTTGACGAAATATAGAATTTTTGTTCTTTGTGACCTGCCTAAGAAGAGAATGGACTCTAAACAATTGCTTCTTGTTGTTGTAAGACAGAAGATATGCAGAAGACTAGAAAATGGCACATCATGCTCACTCAGAATAAAGAACATCCTGAAAATTATATATTTCAAATTATACTTCAAGCATCTAAGTTAAGAGACTGAAAATTGATTGATTGATTACTTAAAAGCTAAAAAGACCCAAGGTACTGGGTAGTAATCAGTGTGGTTTCCTAAAGACCCAATTCTATCAATTCAGCTCAATTTCTCTTTTTGAAAAAGTATGTGCTTCTTAGACAAATAATAGGCCTAAGGGAAATAAATAAAAAGCATAACTTTTGTTTCAATTTTATATGACATTATTAATGACAAAGTGGGAAGATGGGCGTGGAGCAGACATCTGAGTGAATGTTATTCCAAAGCCATAGACTGAGCAGTCAGTGGCCTCTAAAGTATTTATTGTATGTGATTTGTCCATCTACCCAACTTATTGACCCTTTTCTTAATTCCATTTTCTGGCAGCTTATAAGTTCAGAAGAGAAATCAGAGTGACCTTGGCAAAATTGATACGTATTTTGATTAAACATGGATATCGTTTTAGTAATGACAGTGAAAAACAGTACTCTGTCTTAAGAGGCTTCATCTCTTCTGCAGGTAAGGGAGCTGAAGAAAACACATTTTGAGATTTCTTTCAGAGACAGAGTTGTTAATAGACTTTTTAAAACATATGGCTTGTAATAAAGTCTAAACTATATTGTGATAATCTGACGTAAATATTATTTTATTATTTAGAATTATCTCAGACATTATTTTAAGACATAAGATAACATTAAAATATTGAGAACCCCCAAAGTTCTTTTTCTGGTTGCTTGTTTGAATAGAGTTTTCGTACTAAAGAAACAATAAAGCTGGTTGCGGTGGCTCACGCCTGTAATCCTAGGCCTTTGGGAGGCTGAGGCGGGAGTATCGCTTGAGCTCAGGAGTTTCAGACCAGCCTGGAAAACATAGAGGGGAGACCTTGTCTCTACGACAACAAAACAAAACAAAACAACAGCAAAAATAGGTGGCTGTGGCACGATCATGGCTCACTGCAGCCTCGACCTCCTGGGCTCAAGCTGTCCTTCCACCTCATGCTCCTGAGTAGCTGGGACTACAGGCTGCAGTGAGCCATGAGCATGCCATTGCACTCCAGCTGGAGCGACAGAGAGAGACCCTGTCTCAAACAAACAACAACGCAAAAATTAGGTGGCTGTGGTGGCACATACCTATAGTCCCAGCTAGTTAGGATGGTGAGGTGGAAGGATTGCTTGAGCCCAAGAAGTCAAGCCTGCAGTGAGCCATGATTGTGCCACTGCACCCCAGCTTGGGTGACAGAGTGAGACCCTGTCTCAAAAAAAAAAAAAAAAAAAAAAAAAGAAGAAAAACCCAGTAATTCAAAAATTTGAGCATTTCCCTTATTTACAGTAACTAGTTATGGTTAGCAACATATTATTGTTTACTTGAGGCATACCACATAGTAGGGGAACCTGTGACGTATACCAAAATAGTATTGTTATTTTAATCACCTATTATAATTCTAACATGTGATATTCTCAAAGAATGAGAATAAGAAATTATAGTATTTTAATTACATCTAGATTTAGTTGATAATTTAGAAGTTAATCTCAGCCTTTTGCATTGTTTCAAGATCATTGTGTACAGGATAGAAAGATTTCTGGTTGGTGGAATTTTGGATCCTTTGCTGTGATTCTGTTCCTTTGCTGTGATGGATTGCATCTTAAATAAATACAGAACAAACATATGAACTCGTCCCTTATTCCCTTCTCAAGCAGTATTAATTCAGTTCTATCAAATAGCATAGAAAAAAGTTATTATAAACACACGTTAACTTGAGTTACATTTTAATGTTATAACTGTGGGTTTTGTCAAGGTTGTCAGTGGCCTCCATGTTCCTAAAGTCTGTGGTGAATTCCTGATGTTCTTATTTGACCTGTAGCAGCGTTTGTCACAGATGATCACTCTATCCCTTGGAAGCGGATTCTTCATGCCTTCAGAACACTGCACTTCCTCCATTTTCCTCCTGCCTGCCTGGTCACCCCTCAGTCTCCTTGCTTGTCCTTACACTCCTCCTGACCTCTTCATGTTGGGGTGCCTCAGGGCTCGTTGCACTGTCCTCTTTCTGTCTATGCTCAGTCCCTTGCAATCTCATTTGTTTTATTTGCTTTCAGTACCATCTATATGCTTATGACTCCCAAATTCATATTTCCAGCCCAGAACCCTTCTACAAACTCCTCACTCTTAAAACCAAAGCCATGACATGTCTTTACTTGATGTCTAATAGACTCTGCAAATGTCACATGTATGTCCAGAACTGAATTCCAATACTTGCCACCCCTGCCACCTGCTCTACCTGCAGACTTCCCTGTCTCAGTTAATGGCAACTCCATTCTTCTTGTTGCTCGGTTGACTCTTCTCTTTCTTCCATATCCTTATCCACATTTTTAGGAAATCCTGTTGGCTCTACTTTCAAATTATGTACAGATTCTGACCACTTCTTATCATCTCCATTCCCATTACTTAGGTGAAACTGTCATCATTTCTTACCTGGATTATTGCAGTAGCTTCTCAGTTGGTCTCCCTCTTTCCATCCTTCTCTCCTTAAACTCCCCCCACCTCAACACAGCCTACTGAGTATTTTATAATGAAAACCCAGCCATGTCATACATCTGTTAAAAATCCTTCAGTCATTCCCCATTTTACTCAGAGTAAAAGCCAAAGTCTTACAGTTAGCCTATATGGTCCTAAATGATTTGGTTCCTTTGTTACTTTTCAGACCTCATCTCCTAAGAGTCCCCCACTCCACTCAGCCTTATGACCCCACCGTTGCTGGTGTTGAAATATAGCAGGCGTGGTCCCACCTCAGAGCCTTTGCAATGGCGGTCCTTTTGCTTGGAACACTTTCCTCAATAGTTCATACCCATTCTCTTCTCTTTAGGACTGCCATGTGCGCTTTTCACAAAGAGTCACTGATAGTGAACCTCCCACACTGTCAACCTGCTTAACTCAGTGGTGTGACTCTGCTCACTGTAAGTCTTTGCATAAATGCCACTTCTCTGTGATACCAGTCCCAACCACCCAATTTATTTATTTTTATTTTTCCATAGGTTATTGGGGTACAGGTGGCATTTGGTTACATGAGTAAGTTGTTTAGTGCTGATTTGTGAGATTTTGGTGCACCCATCACCTGAGCAGTATACGCTGCACCATATTTGTAGTCTTTTATCCATCACCCCCTGCCACTCTTCCCTCCAAGTCCCCAAAGTCCATCGTATCATTCTTATGCCTTTGTGCCCTCAAAGCTTAGTTCCTCCCTATCAGTGAGAACATATGAAGTTTGGTTTTCCATTCCTGAGTTACATCACTTAGAATAATAGTCTCCAATTGGCCGGGCGCAGTGGCTCATGCCTGTAATCCCAACACTTTGGGAGGCTGAGGCAGGCAGATTACCTGAGCTCAGGAGTTCTCGACCAGCCTGGGCAACATGGTGAAACCCTGTCTCTACTAAAATAGAAAAAGTTAGCCGTGCATGGCAGTGTGTGCCCATAGTCCCAGCTACTTGGGAGGCTGAGGCAGGAGAATTACTTGAACTTAGGAGGCGGAGGTTGCAGTGAGCCAAGATTGCGCTACTGTACTCCAGCCTAGGTGACAAAGCAAGACTGCATCTCAAAAAAGGAGAAAAAAAAAATAGTCTCCAGTCTCATCCAGGTCACTGAAAATGCTGTTAGTCCATTCCTTTTTATGGCTGTGTAGTATTCCATCATATATATTTACCACAGTTTTTTTAATCCACTCTTTGATTGATGGGCATTTAGCCAACCATCCAGTTTAAATTGGAAACCATCTTAGCTTTCCTGGCCTCACTTATTTTGTTCTATTCTGCCCCCCACCATATCAATTATTACCTTCTTTTTTATTTTTATTTTTATTTTATTTTATTTTTTTTTTGAGACGGAGTCTTGCTCTGTCGCCCAGGCTGGAGTGCAGTGGCGCAATCTCGGCTCACTGCAAGCTCCGCCTCCCGGGTTCACGCCATTCTCCTGCCTCAGCCTCCCGAGTAGCTGGGACTACAGGCGCCTGCCACCTCGCCCAGCTAGTTTTTTGTACTTTTCAGTAGCGACGGGGTTTCACCATGTTAGCCAGGATGGTCTCGATCTCCTGACCTCATGATCCGCCCGTCTCGGCCTCCCAAAGTGCTGGGATTACAGGCTTGAGCCACCACACCCGGCCTAATTATTGCCTTCTAATAAACTACTTTAGTGACTTGATGTTTTGATTGTCTTCTTCCCTTGCTAGAATGTAAACTCCATGAGGGCAGAGATTTTTGGTTGTTTTACTTACTCTATGTTAAATGCCTATAACAATATCTGGCACATAGGCGGCACTCAATAAATATTTGTTGAGTATATCATTTAAAATATATTGGGTTTTAAAATGCATTCAATATAGAGAAGGAAAATTAAGTCAATGAGTTTTAAAATTAATGTATTTCATTAGTTACGTATTTGCTAGGGAGTTAAAGATTCAATTTTTAAAAAGTTTTATCTTCTAGCTGAGTATATCCATATGTGCTCTATGTCACAGAAAGAATCGGTAGCTTATCTTGGTACCTTATAAAACA
This sequence comes from Mandrillus leucophaeus, assembly GCF_000951045.1. Taxonomy (NCBI): domain Eukaryota; kingdom Metazoa; phylum Chordata; class Mammalia; order Primates; family Cercopithecidae; genus Mandrillus; species Mandrillus leucophaeus. The sequence goes on from NW_012107574.1 coordinate 1,466,607, forward strand.
AAGGAATTTCAAGTGATAACAGCCATTTAGGAGGTATGTTTGATAAAGCTTTTTCAAGTTTAATTAGAATTTATAGATCTTTGAGAAGCAATTAAAAAATGCCTGCATGTTATTTATTGATTCATAAATAATAATATGGCTTGCTTTATTGGTATGTATGGGATGCTACAATGCATGTGTTATTCAAGTGCAAATATTGATCAAGTCATTAACATCATTAGAAAATTAAGCTACAACAGTTTTTTAAGTGGCTGGGTAGAAGGAATGTATTTAGAAATATATTTATAATATATTTTTATCATGACCTGGTACCTTTTCAGTAAAATGATGGCACAGCCAGTGTTTGCATGTAAACATAAGGATTAAGAGGTTTTCTGATCTTGTTTTTTTTTTAAATAATAGGAAAGCGCTTTTATCAGAGGATTTGAAGCAATGCATATCAATAATACAACAGTCCTTACTAGCATTTCATAAACGTTCAAAGCACCCATGAAAGTGGTTTAGAAAAAGGAGTTAGATTACCTTCTTCACAGTTATGATACCAACTTGGAAATTGGGATCTGTGCTAATGTCAAAGGCATCTGCACCATCTCCATCCACAATAGTGTATTTCATCTCTGCGTTTATGCCTTCATCCAAGTCCTTGGCAAACACTCTCCCGACAGTGGAGCTAATTGGAGCTGATTCCAACACACTCATCTGGTAATGTTCTACAAAGAAAAGCCAGGACACGCATTCTTGATAATCCGTCAGTATAAAAAATGCCTCATCATTATCATATCTTATCAGGGGTGCTGTGCAAAATATCTTTCTTCTGGGTTCAAAACGTAGAACTTGAGTTTTCACAGATAAAAACTAAGGTCCAGAAAGGCTGAGCAAACGGTCATACAGGCCATAGCCTGTATTGCATGTTCAATAAAGAGGAGTCAAAAAAACTTAAGTAGAACAGGGTGAAAGCAGAACGACTTAGTCCTAGTGACTGTAGCTTGAGTGGTAGGAAGTACCTTGCATTCAAATCTTTTAGTACTTCCTGGTGAACTGAAGTATTTCCTTAAATTGCAGTTCCTTCTGAGAGTGATAAACATTGTGGTCACAAAGTGCGCTTTTACTCTGTTTTCACTTCAAATGTCCACCTTTTCTTTCATGTCCTGGCCCATGTGCTGAGTGCCTGTCTCTACGACCACTTGCTCAGAGGTCATGGAGATCAGTGATCTATAAAGGGGGAGCAGCCGTGGAGAGCAAGCTCCATCAGCTCCATGTGCTGCCCCTCGGTGTGTCCTTGTACCCGAGACTGCCCCGGGCTGCCTCTGCATGGACAGATCCTTCATGCTTCTTGTTTTCTTGTTCCAGAATAAAATACTAAAAAGGTTCTCACATATATAAGACTCTCAGAGTTGGTCATCTCCTTTTGGACATGACATCCTAAGCTCACAATTAAATTTAGGTCACTTTCATCTCCATGAATTCGTATTTTTACCAACTTACCTTTTCTGGGGCTCAGCTTTTTGACGTTCTTTGTTATTTTGTCAATCATAATGTGACTGACTAAATAACAAAGAAAAATCACACAATCACATTTTCCATATGTACGTGTTCCCTTTTATTCTAATATGCTTTGTAAGCTATAGCCTCGAGTGTGAGGGCTTGAGTTTCACAAAGATTCAGGGAGGCTGACAGCACCCAGCCAGCTCACAGCACCCTGCCTTGCACAGGAGAAGAAATGATGCCTGTTCTTTACAAACATGAGCCAGGAAATCTTTAAAGTTTGTATTAAGCTGGCAGGCAATTGGATTTCATGATCTCTTTCCATTTACTTCCAAAGTTGTTGATGGATTACACTTTGCTGTTGCAGAACTTTTGGGAAAAACAAGCATCTGCCTACAATGTTCCTCATCCCAATCAAGCTATGTTATATGTTTAAACATCAACATGATACATTATATTATAAATAAATAGCTTGAGATCTTGATGTTTCATTGTATTTGGGTCTATTAAAGGTGACTGAGCTTGTTCAATGTAAAATAGTAGGTGTGTCATTTTGTCAATATTCCATAATCAGTTATAGTAATATTTGTGAAAAAGAAGCAAAATGGAATTCCTACAATGAGGACTCATTAGATTAATTAGGCATAAGAGTATAGCCAAGATAGGTTTATGGAATATCAAGGTCATCCAAACTTAGTTTTAGCAAATAGGTGGGGAACTATTTAATGAAGAGAGAATGCAAAGTTTTAAAAGGTCAAAAAGGAGGAAGCAGTGATAATGTGTGTAGAATGCATAGAGACACAGAGATTTAAATTTTTTTACATTTCTGTTTTGTCTTCCATGAAACATAATCCATACTTCCACTCTATCCTAGAGTCTCCATTAAAACTATATTTTGAAAAAGTGACAACTTAAAATGTGTGCTTTAGAATGGTGTTAGGATGTTGTTTTGGGGCTGGGTGTGGTGGCTCATGCCTGTAATATCAGCACCTTGGGAACCTGAGGAAGGCAGATGATTTAAGCCCAAGAGTTCAAGACCAGCCTGGACAACATGACAAAATCCCATCTCTACAAAAAATACAAAAATTAGCTGGGCATGGTGGTGTGCACCTGTCGTTCTGGCTATTCAGGAGCTGAGGTGGGAGGATTGCTTGATCCTGGGGGTTGAGGCTACAGTGAGCTGTGATTGCACCACTGCAGTCCAGCTTGGGTGACAGAGCAAGACCCTGTCTCAGAAAAACAAAAAAAAAGATCTTGGTTTGGGAGGCAAGGCTAAAACCCCAGTAATCCTTGTATTGTGTTCTGCTATTGTGAAGCTGCCATGTTTGGGGTAACATGACTCCTGGCAATATGTCAGAATCCATCTACCTTTGAGCTATGTAATAACCTGAGCTATGTAATAAGCTGGTTGTACTGTCCCTTCTGCCTCCATCAGAGACACCTGTCTAGTGTCAAATGTAAAAAGCCAAATAGTTCAAGGGTGTTTAAGAATTTATAGTCTGTAGTGTGAGTAATATGAGCCCTTCATGAAGTAATGAAGATGGAACCCGCAGGATCACTAAAGCAACACAAAGTCCATCCATGTGGCATTTCACAAACTGTTCTGTGATGCTCTCGTATTCTGCACTGTCAGACCAAGCAATTTAGGAACTTACTCACTTGCACCTTTTGTGAAATGCTTATCTGATATCCTGCTTTTTCCATCATGAATGCTTATGGGACTTTGTATATTCCGTTTGCGTGTAAATATTTGAGCTCTCCTGTGTTTACATAGATACAAGGGAAGGTTCACTTTGTCTGACTGATTCAGAATGCAACTATTCATCTGACAGTCTGGCTAGTCTGGCTAGACTCTTTCTCTTTTTAGTTTTTTTTAAAGCTCCATTTCCCTAGCTAAGTGTTTCACCTGGAATTGCACTTCCTGCTCTCATTTCTCCTGCTGCTTCCTTCAGGCATCTGCTTCTCAAACTCACGTCTCCGTTCCTGGGCTCTGTTCCATGGTCATAGCTCTATATTTCCACTTTCCTTAAGGACATTCAACCTGATTGTCCTGCTGTCACTTCATATTCAAATCTGAATTTGTCTCCCTCCTACACTACCACTCGTTCCATTATGCATCCTCTATTTTTATTAGTAGTACAATCCTTCTCCCTGTCATCCAGAGTGAAAACATTGTTGTCATCTTTGACTCCACCCTTTGCCACGGTTCCCTTAGTCAGGAAATCGAGAGGCAGAAGTTTCATGTTTTCTTATTTGTCCCATTCCACTCCTCCTGCTACTTCCTTAAGTCCTGAGCAGTTCAAGTCTGGACCACTCTAAATGTCTCCTAACCGACTCCCCTGCTCCTAGTCTCTGCCTTGCCAACCTCTCCGCTACATGGCTACCAAATTAGCCCTTCTTTATGTCTCCCTCTTGCTCAAAAACTTTTCTATGGCCTCCACTAAAGATACAGCACATTTGCAAGAGCCGGTTTTAATTTTAGGAGTCTTTGGACATAAAATGACATTGAAAACTTATTTCCAGTCAGGATGTTTTTTCCTCCATGCAGGTTTTTACTCCGATGAGCTCCAAGACGGTAGAGACCTTGTTTTGTCTGTACACGGCTTTGTGATTCATTCATAGAATAGGGCCTGGAATACATGTTTTTGGAATGAATGAATAAATGAATGACTTCCCCTTCTGGAATGTTTTCTTTTCTGCCTGTATAAACCTGCTAGATTCTTTAGCCCCCTGTTGAAATCTCATCCTTCTGTGGAGGCTTCATTCTTCTCAGTTTATATGAAGGCATCATTTTGCACTATTCAAGGGGCACCAAGTGCTACTATGGATTAATTTTCCTGTGTGTAGAATGTGTCCTCCCAAGTGGATTTGAAGCTTCACAAGGGCAGGGACTGAATTCTAAGCCTCTTGTGCCCTTCACGCCCTGTGCTCTCACCAAACAAGTGCTTGGTAGCCACTGGAATGATTGGTGAAGATTGTCACATGGGCGGATGTGTCCATCTACAGCTTTGGCTATCAGTCAATGCATTCTCGATGGATCAGTATTGCCCCCTGGGGGCAAAAATAGGTTTGCAGGGGTGTGATGAAAAAAATCTTAGCTATTGCTAGTTTGTGGCCCACTGAAGGTCAGTTCTACCCAACAAACCTTATTCCTTAGTATTGCATTTTATGTAGGGTGGGTGGGCATGGAAATCAGGAAAGAAAGTAAAAAGATTTCACAGGGAGGAGAAAATGGAAACAAAATGTTTGAGAAATCCTGGTTTAGTACTATGGGAAGCTGGAACCCTGAAGGGAAATAGTTATGCGAGAATTGCATGATGAATGTAAGAAAGTAATCTATGGATAATTGAACTTAATGAGGAAACTCAAACTGGCCTTTCTCCCGCACCTCTGTAATCTCTGGGCCCGAGGTCTGTGCTCTCTTGGGTTAGGTACTCACTCTGAGGAAAGCGGGGTGGGTTGTCATTGACATCTGAGAGGGTGATGTTGACTGTTGTGGTCCCAGCCAATCCTCCAAGCTGCCCTCCCATGTCCTTGGCTTGGATAATCACTTCGTAGTATTCTTTGGCTTCTCTGTCCATGTTCATGAGCGCTGTCCTAATTACACCTGCAGGATAGAAATGACTTTGTTTTTGAAAATAAAACCACAGGACCAGTTTTTAAAGATTGGTTTCTAGGTGTCTCCCTGGTGCACTGTTAACGCCTAGAAGTGAGGTGCAAGTCACCTGTGCTTTTAAATTTGAGGTAAGAAATCTCAACTTCAAGAATGGGCTGTACTGAAATCAGTGGTGAATGAAAACTATTTTATTCCAGAAGGAAGAGCTCAGAGGGCTGGTTTCTTCTGGCAGCATTACTGAAAGTGAACAGGAGGTGGCAGCAGTGTTTCTCTTACAGATCTGAGAAATTGCAGTCCAAGGCGATTTCTGGCAGCTCTGTCTCACCAAGGAAAACTGGGGTCTTTGGGTCCAGAAAACAAAGCCTCATATGTCTACAAATCTGTGAATTTAGATAATTCTCCTTCAGTTTCTTCAGCCCCTAGAGCCCTTGTTGTGTGAATGGCTCTTCTTTAGGTAACTCATTCCTGCATTTTCTTGCCTCCCTACTACCTGTAAGCAGGGTTGGAATTCTAATTGGATTTTCCTGTTGTTACGTATTCATTCTGTTTTGTGATATTCTTCTGTTTACCTCTGTGCTTTACTGAATTCTGTGAGCTAGGACATGAAAGATGCTCTGTGAGCTGTTTATTTTTACCATGCATAAGAGATGAACTTCCCCAGACAGCAAGCAGCAGATGCGGTTTCACTTCAGAAGAGGGGCCTACACCACAATCCGTTGAAATGTGTTGTGATCCTGCCACGCCTGTACAGTCATGTTTTATCTCCCCTTTAACCCTTCAGCTTAAGAAAGTTGACTTCTATACACTCTAGGCAAAGATTAAAGACTTATTTACTACAGCTTTACAACATGACTCTTGGCTAGGTAGACCTTTTGCATGAAAATGGAAGGGATTGGGAATAATAATCCACCCCAGTTTACTCCTATAATGTTTGTATTGCCTTCTAGTAATAACATTCTCAAGTGGTATATGCAGCATTTTCTTTTTTAAAAGGCCCCCCATGGGCACAGCAATAACTATCTGTTCATGTATTTTTGACCTTAACACTACAGATGCCCCTGGGAGCTGTCAAAATAATGTAAGACTCTTCTTAGGATATAAAGGACACATTACCCTCTTCCTCCCTGTATTTTTCCTCCCTGTGGGCACCCTTCATCTCTTCATTCTCCCCCTTGCCCTTAGTAGAATTGTTAAAGTTACTGTTTTATAGAAGTCCCTAACTGCAGTCTTTTTTCCTTCCTCCTCCTAATTTACACTCCCTTACTACTTTTATGATACAGTTTTCTGAATGTCTGGTTTCCCTCAGGACTTCTGGGAAAAAAATTCGATCAGGTTGCTAATAATAGAAATGTATTTTTTCTTTTTCAGATAAAGAGGTGTCTTTGAGTGTTCACCATTAACTTTATTCTGTGGCTGTTTCTTTACTCAGGTTCCTTGTTAATTACTCCTAGGTCCCATGTTTACCCTCATATAAAATGGAAGTAATAATGCTTCCTATATCTTTTGCTAGTTTACAAGATTATTGGGAAGTTCAAATATGGCATCATTTATGAAAGTAATAAGAGAGGAAGCTTGGCACAAGTATAAAATAATGACATCACAATAACTTTGCCAAGCTCAAACGTATTAAATGAAATCTTTCATACATCCAAACATAAATTCTGTAGCCAAAGCTCTTGGGTAAGACAGAAATAAATAGGCAAACAAAACAGCAAACTTCTGTTTGTCATTTTCTGCCACATTGCTCCTCACCCATTCAGCTCTCTCTGATGTCCTCCCTGTGAGAGCTTCCCAATCAGGACCTGCCTTTTGGGGGCCACATCCCACATGGTCTTTCCTCCCTCATCAAAACCTGTCTACCCCAGCAGCCATTCATTTTGGACTTCGCTGCTGAGTGCACAGTGGTTGGTTCAATAGAAAGAACATCAGACCACGTGTCAAGAGACCGCTCTACACTAGATGAGCTTTAGTAGCTCTGTTTCCCGATTGCTTTATCTGTTATTTAAGCAAATGGTGACGGACTGGATGATTCCCCCAAGGCTCTTTCCAGTTTCACAATCAATGCTTCTATTTCTCTAATGACCCAGATGAATGTGTCAATCCTCTTGGGTCTTCATGGGGTTATAAAAGACCTTAGTCCCCGGGAATAAATATAACCATAGGATTTTTTGAAGGCTAGTGGGGAGCTACTTTGTGTGTGTACGCAAAGGGGCCTTTAGCCTCTCCATGTAGACCCTGCCCATTGTCTATGCATAGCACTGCTCTTACCCATCAGGGCAGTGCTAGTTTGCTCTCTTAATCCTAAAGCTTATAGCATTCTTCTCTGGTTAATATGCTCCCTGGAGAGTCCTTGAAAAGGAGAGTTGGGTCTGTCATAGCAGTAGTTATAAATTATCAGGGAATAAACACCACTGACTCGACCCTTGCATCAGATACCTGTTTTAGAGTCCACAGAAAAATATGGCTGGCCCTGAAGAATGCTGTACACCACCCTGGCGCTGTTGCCATAGGTCGGGTCATCTGCATCCGTGGCTGTCACTTGGATGACAGAGGTACCTGGGGAAGAGAAGTAGAAACCTGTTCAAGAGTAATAACTAAAGGCTGGATGCAATCCTGAATGGTCCATCTTAAAGCATTTGCAAATGTGTTTGCTTCATTGGGAGAGTCCCCTTCTAGGTCAAGCTTCCATAGCTCTTACCTTGTACCTGTTTAGTAGGGATGAGAGTTATTTGTGCTTTAAATTCTGAATGACTGGTAAGAACACAGCCTTTGGGCTCTTCATTGCTTTTTTTTTTTTTTAGATGGAGTCTCACTCTGTCACCAGGCTGGAGTGCAGTGGCGCACGATCTCAGCTCACTGAAATCTCTACCTCCTGGGTTCAAGTGATTCCCCCGCCTCAGCCTGCTCAGTAGCTGGGACTACAGGTGTGCACCACCACACCAGGCTAATTTTTTGGTATTTTAGTAGAGACAGGGTATTTAGTAGAGATGGGGTTTCACCATTTTGGCCAGGGTCTCCTGACCTTGTGATCCACCTGCCTCGGCCTCCCAAAGTTTTGGGATTACAGGCGTGAGACACCGTGCCCAGCCCTGTTGCTCTTTTGATAATAACAAAACATTTCTCCCTTATGAAACAAATATTATTTAACCATTTATTGATTTATCTGTCTAGCTAATATTTTGTTTTTAAAGAATCAGAACTAAAAAACAATAATAGGCTTATTATTATTGTTACTTGCTCTGTTTGATTCCAGTGTTTAGGTAGCTTCCTGCCAGCCACAGGGCTTGGTCGTCATTTTTGGTTGCTTTATAATTTGTGAGCTGCTCCTGTCATGCTCTCCTGTTCTGAATATATGTGTACCTACGTGTGTGTGTGCATGTGCGTGTGTATGTGTGTATAGGAGGTGCTGTTTGTGAAAATCAGTGAGTCACCACCTTACCCACTGGGGACATTTCTGGCACAGTGGCGACATAAGGTCCATCCAGGAACTTGGGCTCGTTGTCATTGATGTCTTGAATTTTGATGATGAACTCTGACTCTGGCTCCATGGGCCTGCCCGTCCGCCTGTCTAGTGCTTGAGCCCTTAAAGTATACTGGGCTCTTTCCTCTCGATCGAGTCTCTGAATGGCATGGATGTCTCCTGTGGTGTCGTCGATGGTAAACACGATGCCAGCACCTTCTCCCGAGAGGATGTATTTGATGGATCCATCTCCCCTGTCCATATCTGAATGAAGCTGGGAGAGGAAAGCACCTAATTCTCATCATGGATGTCAACAGGTGTCAGAAAACACATTGATTTTCAGTTTGTTACAAACTTATAACCTCCCTTTACATAAGGAGATTTTTTTTTAACTCAAATGTTTAATAAGTCTGTCTACAAAGAACTAGTATGCATTGGACACGATTGTGTCAAGGAGTGGATGTAGGTTGATGAATAAGTAAAATTTTCCATGACACATTCTGTATCCTGAACTTACCATTATTTAAACGAAATTATTCTCCCCATTAAGTATAGAAAACAGGAACTCTGGAAAATGAAGATCCCCAATGTTAGAATAAGAACAAGTTTCATAAGGAGGAATCCTACCTTTCCATTTAAGAAAAATAAAAGTAAAATAAAATGGATAAGCCTAAACATGTTAAAAAGAAGAAATTGCCATAATTTTTGTAGTATCAAACAGTTTTATGACAATTCAAGTTGGCTGATAAGCTGATGGAAGTAGTTTATAAAAAGGTTAAGGGCACTGCAGTGGGAAAAGTGAATGACCTCTGTGGATTCTTTCTCACATTCTGTGATCCTAGTTCTGTAGTTTCATTCAGTAGGACTGGGCTTGTGTTTCAGGCGTCAAATGGAATTTAACTGCTGGTTATGTTTCTTTACATCAGTATGTGTCTCCTTTAGATGGGACTGGTTCTTGGGTTCATAACTGAGTCACTTAAATCTATATGTGGATGGTTGAGTTAGGGACATGCTTTTATCTGACCATGCAGCTATATTCCCTCTCAGAATACTTTTTTTTTTTTTTTTTTTTTTTTAAGACAGAGTCTCGCTCCGTCGCCCAGGCTGGAGTGCAGTGGCATGATTTTGGCTCACTGCAGCCTCCACCTCCCAGGTTCAAATGATTCTCCTGCCTCAGGCTCCAAAATAGCTGGGATTACAGGCATGCGCCACCATGCCTGGCTAGTTTTTACATTTTTAGTACAGAGGGGGTTTTGCCACATTGGCCAGGCTGGTCTCGAACTCCTGACCTCAGGTGATCTACCCACCTCGGCCTCCCAAAGTGCTGGGATTATAGGTGTGAGGCACTGCACCCAGCCAAAATACTTTTAATAACTCTCAAAAGGAGTCCAGGAGTACTATATTTTTAAAATCTCAGGCCTATAAACATATTTCTGCATCTATAATATCTACTGAATTGCAGATAGTATGTATAGGTGGCAAGAACCCTGTAATTTTGAGTAACCCTATAGGTAATGGTCTCTTTCTAAAGGTGGTAACAAAACAATTAGTTAAATGTAGTCAGCCACTCCGTTGTTGCCTGGGTTGTTAGCACTTTGCATAGTCCAGGGTGAAGTTCATGAGATTAGTTCATAAAATAGCCAGCATTAGGCCTGGGGCAGGGAGCCCAATGTATCTGGCCTGAACACTGTCTAGGCCAGTTATAAATTCAGGGCCCTTGATGAGTTATTTTATGTTTATAACCATTAATTTCCTTAGAAATGTGAGGACAACACTAATACTTATTCTGAAGGGTCACTGGGATCATTAGAGATTAATGCACTGGAGACACCCAGCACAGTACTTTTCCCATCATAGGAAAGCCATAAATGGGGCCAGCCATGATACACGTGAATGGAGAAAACGGTATTAGCACACTCAGCTCTTCTCTGCTCCCTGCAGACCTCCAGGAGGGTGGCAGAGAGGAAAAACAACCTGTTGGCTTTTTTGTCATGCACAGTCTCGTGGTAAAAGCTGCGGAAGGCCGCCTGAAGCATGGCTGAGACAGTGTTACTCTGAGGATTAAACGGCATGATCACCAATAAAACACCTGCAAATGCATCCACAACAGCCTCCGACGGGGATGGGTTTGGAGGCTGTGGCTGGCTTTGAGCTGAACTCAGATTGACTCACGGCCAAATCTTGCAGGCAACGGTTTTGCTGCCTGGAGGAACTCAGCTGTGTCTTATCTAGAAAAGGGAACTAAGGGAATAAAACTGACTGAAAAAATAGTTGTGGACTTTTCTCTACTTATTTTATTTAGAATATGAAGTTCTCACATTTCCTCATTTTGTATACAGTATTTTCTTTTTTCTTTCTTTCTTTTTTTTTTCCCAATCCAAATCTTCTGTTTATGCAGTTATAAACAGTAGAGGTGCCCAACTCTTGTGTAGAACAGAAAGCCATTTCATTTGGACCTGGGTACAAAGAAATGAAAATCTGTTCCGTTGGGAACTGTGTTCTCAGGCAGAGGAACAGAAGTGTGGGCAGAACAAGGATTTCAGAAGGTGTTTTAAATTTAAAAAATGTATACGTATGCATGTAGGTGTATGTTTACATATACAACAGTGTATGTATGTAATTTTATGGCATGGTGGCATAGGAGTTTTAATACAATTGGTTTAATTTAGGGCACTGCTGATTGTGTAGGGAAGGAAAAATAGAAGCTGACAGAAGGGCCACCCCAGGACTGCTCCGAGGTGCAATATGTATCAAATAAAACCTTTTGTTCCGTGATCCTTGAAATACTCAGCACACCTGTGATCCCAGCAGGCGGCAGGTAAGTGTGCTTTAAGCATTTTAAGAAAGGACAGCAGCAGAGCTCAGGGCAGGGTGCCCCTGACTCCTGGGAGCTGGCTGGTGCCACGTGGAGTCTGGGCTGAGGCTCGGGTGTGAGGCCTTCGTTTTCCGTGTGACATTCATCTTGTTGTGGCCTGACAAGACTCTTGTAAGTGCATAATGAAACTGTTTTGGAAGAAGGGTCTGGGGGAGGGCGAAAGTTCCGTGTGGGTGGTGCTAGCCCTGGAGCAGCCGGCCGCGGTGGCTCAAGCCTGTAATCCCAGCACTTTGGGAGGCCGAGGTGGGGGGATCACGAGGTCAGGAGATCGAGACCATCCTGGCTAACAAGGTGAAACCCTGCCTCTACTAAAAATACAAAAAAATTACCCGGGCATGGTGGCGGGTGCCTGTAGTCCCAGCTACTCGGGAGGCTGAGGCAGGAGAATGACGTGAACCCGGGAGGCGGAGCTTGCAGTGAGCAGAGATCCCACCACTGCACTCCAACCTGGGTGACAGAGTGAGACTCCGTTTCAAAAAAAAAAAAAGAAAAGAGCTAGGAGCACCTTCCCAGGAGGTTCGGAGCGCCGGTCTGCACGTGCAAGTGTGCACATGAGCAGGGCAGGAGAGGGAGAGGAAGGGAGGAGGGGAGTGGGAAGAAGGCGGGGGAAGGGAAAAGGAGGAGGGAGGGGGTAGAGAACACCCCCAGGGAAGCAGGAAGCTCTCCACTTTGAAGCATGTCAGGATCTGCTTACACAGAGGTGGTTTCTGAGGCCCATAGGCCTGCCTATCAGTTCGTGGTCTAGTCAGGAAACAAAACTTGCACCTGGTTTCAGCAGGGAGAATTTGGAGTGGAGGACTGAAAGGCCAAAAGGAAGCCCGGAGGCATCAGAGAGAGAGAGAGCGCAACTCCAGGAAAAACAGCCAGTGCCCCTCTGGCTGGGGCAACACAGGACAGAGGTGGGGATTCTGGCATCTGCAGGTTTGGAGGGGAGCCCCTTGAGGCCGGGCCTGAGACCCCTGAGGAAGGAGTGCTGCCCCTTGGGCTGGGGCCTCAGGAGCTTGGAGGAGGTGTCCCTGTTCCCTGGGATTCAGACCTCTTAGAAGTAGGTGTGATGAGGAGCAAGTCACTCTTTCCTCGTCCTGCCTCCTGGGCTCCCTCTAGTAACTTCTACAGGCAGGCAGAACCTACCTGGGAGAGGAGCTGGTTGGAAGAGGAGAAATTATGGCTTGGAGAGTTTCAGCCCCAGTACCCAAAGCAGAGTGTGGAAAGGTGAGCATGGGGCTGAGAGACACTGGCTTAATAACCCATGCAGCAATGCACATTTAATATTCCGCTTTACCAGCCATAGAATACACATTTGGTTTCAAAAATTGCAAAGAACAGACATTAACAGCTTTTCTCCAAGTCACTCAGCAAATCGGCAGTGTAATAAAAATGTTTTATATTTATCCATATTTAATTCGACTAACACTGACTGTGTACCAGCTATTTGGAGGAAGGTAAGAAGCTTCTGAGCAGAGTCAGCAGCACAGTTATGTATATCTTGGGAAAATATTTTTTTTCTTCCTAAAAAAATATTTTAGGCAGAATAAGACAAGTGAATGTCTCATTTATCCTAACCATTCTTTAGTCTTTAAGATCTTCAGCCAAAGGAGTAGTGAGTGATGGGAAGTACAAGCAGGTTCTGAAGAATCTTAGCTGATTGAGGATTTCGAAAACAAGAATGGTGTTCACTCCTTTTGTCATCTTTCAGAGTGCCTTGAATAGTTTCCAGAATGCAGTGAGTGCTTATAGTTTGTGGTCAGGCAGCTTCTGCATAGTTGTTAACCTCGGCATGATTTGGACCCACAGATTTGTGCACAAGCACAAGCTCTCAGCCTCCCTCTCTTTGCATATGTCAATATAATCTAGCTTTAACTCGACACCGCCTTGTCCCTGGAAAGCCCAGTGTGGATTTTGTAAGGCCATACCAATTACAGCTGATAATTGTTGCCATACTCCTTTCTGAAATAAGCAAATAACTCCGGCAAGCTCTCTAAACAGACGTCTTCAGGAGCTCAAGGTGACAAGCAGAATGCCCCTGGGTAAAGAGAATGAAAGTGGATATTCCCTTTCAAAAGAAAGTAAAGGGGAAAAGTGTCTGGGTAAGTGAATATATGATTATCTTCTTCATGTAGAGGTGACACATGCAGGGTAAAAATCTTTTCTTGGTTGCTGGTGTGAGGATTGGGTCAGATGACGATTGAGATAAATGGGTGTCTTGTATCTTGGTTGAGATGACGATTGAGATAAATGGGTGTCTTGTATCTTGGTTGAGGTTATTTGGAAAGGGCGAGCACTAATTGTGAGTACTCAAGGGTGCTACACAGCTAAGAACTACCCAGCGTCAGAGATAAAGGGTTCAGGAAGCAGCCTGGCTCAGATTCCTGATCCCTCCTAAACACCACTGACTCCTGTGTGTATCCTCTGGGCTTAGTCTAAAGCCACTGGCCACAGACAAGGCAAGGTAAAGGAAAGCCAGGGCTTTGGGGTAGGAGCAATGTATATTTCAGCCCGGGCTTTCCCTGCTACCTTTGGTGTAACTTTGGGCAATGAACGTGAATAACCTCTCTGAGCCTAGTTCCCTGTGTTATACTCACCTCACAGCATTGTTATAATGATTAAATGATCTGCTTTGATGTGAATGTGACCGACACATAGTACTGTGGTAGTCCAATAAAACGTTAGCTACCTTTTTCTTCTGCACTCTTTGTGGCCAGTTCTGTGCCAAGTACTCAGCGTCAGGGAGATATGGACAAAGTTGGGGAGTGGCGTCTCAATTTCTACCGTTGGGAGGAGGGAATAGAGCCCTGAATTGTATGTGCACATAAGTAATTACTGAAAATTGCTGAATACAAACATACTCTTTTCTTGAACTTAGCAGTGGCCATGTATGTCTATTTGGAAGAAATGTTATATAGATACGGAGAAGCTAGAAGCCTTTGGAATTCTGAGTAGGTGCAATATGTGTTCATGATAGAATTGTCTGATTTTAAGCTAAAACTTTGAGAATTTGAATGTGGCCTGATGAGCAGAAGTCAGGGCCTGTCCTGGGCAGAGCAGCAGCGTGGGCACATGTGTGGGGCCAGGGACAAACGTGGTATGTGTGGCAGAACAAGTTAAGGAGGTCCAGCTCGATTGGGATGGGGACCTGATTTGCGAAATTGTGCGAGAGGGCTGAGTGAGGGAGGAGGAAGTCCTTGAACTGTATGCTAGGAGCTCTGATAGCATTCAAGAGCTACAGTGCTTTCTTAATCAGAGGAGCAACATGATGGAAAGGGTGCTTCAGGGAGAGGAATGTGCTGAGCACCCTGGAGGAGGGACGGAAAGAGTCTCTGTACAGGAAGACAGGCAGCACCAGCTTAGTTAATCTAATCAGGGAGAACAAAGGATCATGGTCATGACAGAGCCTAGAGAGGAGGAGATGCATCCAAGAGAAACTGGCAGGGAAATATTGGCAGATATGGGGACCGATTGCATGTGAAGGATAAAGGAGATAAGGAAAGGAGAAGTCAACAAAAACTCACAGGTTTTGAGGCCAAGGGGTTTGCAGCTGCATTAGGTATTACTGAACTGTTGAGTTCCCATAATGAACTCCTTAAACTACTGTTACTGTTATCACTATTAATACTATCGCTACTATAGTACTATTTACTACTACAGGTTAAGGATAATTAAAATTTTACTCTGGATTGAGTACTGTGCAAAGTGCTTTACATGCATTAGCTTACTTAATCCTTACTACCCAGTGAGACCTTCATTTATTAAATATCATCTTGAGCACCTTCTACAAGATAAATGCTGTGTTAGGCCTTGGGGATAATATAGGAGCAATGTTCTTGCTTTCACTGAGCTTCTAGTTTTAGTCAGAGGCTTCAGACAATAAACATGTAAATAAAAAAACAAATCAAATATGGTGGTTGTGATTAGGACTGTGAAAGAGAGTCTAACAGAGGGGCTTGCCTTAGAGAGTGGTCAAGGAAGGCATGAGAGAAGCCAGCGGAAGGGCATTTCATGATGGGGGGAGCAATAAAGGCAGTGCTTGCCAGGTTGCAGGAAGTCCCGAAGGTCATACCCCTGCAACATGAGAATGAGGGAGGGAGTAGCATGGGCTGTGGGTGGGTGCCAGGAGGCAGGCTGATCCAGAAGGGAGTGGTCTTGTAAGCTGTGGGGAGGTGTCTGGAGGATTCATCGCACAGTGGGAAAACAGTGGAGGGGAGTAAGTAGAGGAGTGACGTGATCTGACTTAAATTTTAAACAGACCATGGTGGAGAACAGATTGGAGGGAGGTGCAGGTGGACATGAGGGGACTGGTTGGGAGGCTAGATATTTGCCCAGGTGACAGATGATGGTGGAAGCAGGGGTAAGAGAAATGCAGGATTTGGGGTTGATTCCGGCATAGGACTAGCAGAATTTGCAGAGGGAGAGAATGTGCGGGCAGGGGAAAGGGAGGAATGATCCCCGGGTCTCTGGTTTTAGGAACTAGGTGATGGATGGGTGATGGGGCAGACTGTGTTTAGGAGAAAAAAAGAAGAGTTTCTTACTGGACACACTGCACGGGAAAGGCCTATGAGTGAAAATTGTGGAGATGTCACATATGCAGTAGGATTTATAACCCGAAGTGGTCTAAGCCAGAGGTAGAGGTTTTGCATTCACTGGCATAGACACGGCATTCAAAACTGCAGAGGTGGCGAGTTCACCCAGGGAATGAGCGTGTGGAGAAGAGGCTGGGGCAAAGCTGACAAGCCCACCAACAACTGGGGTCAGGTGGAAGGAGAGGACCCACAGACACGGCTGAGACAAAAGAAGGAAAAACGGGATTGTGAAGGTCATGGCACAGAGAGGACAATGAGTCAAGGGGAGACAGGTCATCAGTGTCTGAGGTTGTGACTGAGAAGTGTCATAAAATGAAGCCATTGGATTGGGCAGTAGGGAGGTCTTGGGAAATAATGAAAACACAGCTTTGGGTCAGTGGTGGGGACTGAAGCCATATACCTGGGTTAAGAAGTAAGTGGACACTGGTGAAAGAGCTTGGGTAGACAACACTTGAGAAGGAACAGTTCTCTCATCCTCGTCATTCAAATTTGAGGAAGCCGAGGTGAGCAGGGCTTGGTGACCTGTCCAAAGTCCCTCTAGAAATAATTGCAGGACTGGGCTTTGAACTCACCTGTGTTTGAATCTGAAACCCATGCTCCCAGCCTCTGTGCTAAACAGGCGTTTAAGTTACCATTTGAATGAATTATTTATTTTCTAATTAGTTCCTTGTTTCCTATTCTCTCACTTGGTTGCTTTCACAAAATAGTCTGTAATTAACACCCCAATAAAGTAAACATAGGAAGAATTCAGGATTAAAGATGAAATAATGATAGATTAAATCAAGAGAATTCAAATATAACATTTATAAATATATTTATTGTCTCCAGCTATCCTAAAGCACATGCTAAGATCTTCTGAAATGAAAAATGTTTTATTTTTATTTTTTTCATTAAATTTGCACCTCAGGCAATACCTCTGGAAATGCTCTGAAAAAAACCCACAAAAACACAAAGCAAAAAACCCTGTACTCTTCTTGCATTTCCAAATTTTCCTCTTCCCCATTCTATCATTCCCAAACAACAACTGCTGCCTCTTTTAGGACCTGAATAGCTCTTGCAGGGTCTGAGCCTTTTCTTCAAATTCCAGTTCCCAGTTTTTCCCATTCATAAGAGAGACATGGACAAGGAAATAAATTTTTCCTTTCTGACTGGTATCTGACAAAACGGAAGTTACATTTTAGCTAGGTGTCAAGTAATGTACCACTTGTTCCAGTTTCTCTCAGGCCTCAGATACAGGCTAGGTGAACTTTCATATTTAATTCATATTCAATTTCAATATCCAATACCCGGGTCATTTCTACTTGGCATTTCTTACCTTGCCGACATACAAAGGGTCAGTCCCAGTGTACTCTTCCAGAACGAAAAACTGGTTCCAAACCCAGCTCCTTTTGGACCGCTGATGTGACTGTGGCTTGTCTGACAGGAGTGCTTCTAATTCACCTTGTGGTGTTGGGGTACCCGAGAGAACGGTGGTTGTAAGGTCCATCAGTCCCCAGAAGTACAAGGACATGCCAAGTCCAAGCCAGTTCTTTGCATTGCTCATTCTACCAGAAGTCCACATGGGATTGCCAGGTTTTCAGAAAGTGGAGGAGAATTATAAGCAACTGGAACTTGAGTATTTTCCAAATTTAAAAAAAACACACAGTTTTTATTGGACACTTACGCTTCCCAAATGAGATCCCGCTTCAAGTCAATCTGCTTGAAGTTGACTTCCTGTCAAGTTAAGGAAAACACAGTGTGATGATGTCAGATTCTTTCCTGCAGGCGGGTTGCAGGTTTTCAAGAAATGTCAGTAAATATTCAGCTTTCTACTCAATGAGTTAAAAAGTCATAACAGGTTATTGCTTTAGAAATGTGTGAGTAATAAATACTATTTTGATAAGAAGACAACACATCTTGCTATAATCAATCCCAAACCTCTGGATATAGATTTGGTGGGAATAAAACTGATAAATAAATTTCTTCTCACTAGTAACTTAGCTGGAGGGTTATGCTGTATTATTGATTGGTTTGAATTAATAGTGTGCTTTTTGAAATATTTATGATCAGACAGCCTCTTAAACTCTTAAAAGCAGCATTCATTTACCAAATATAGAGCTAATAACATATTTCCATTAGCCCAACTGCTTTTCTTTGCTTATTAAAAAAATAGGATAATCCAACTACCCCCTTTTTTTTTTTTGTCACCCACAATGATCTTGTGCCTACGCTCTTATTGATAATGCTAGGAATCTTGGGCTTCATTTATAAGCAGCCATGGATCACTTCTCAGTTTAATCATTTTCTGAGCTCGTAGTGGATTTCAAGTTTCACACCCTGCTGCTTTGGCTCCGAAGCACTGATAGGGGCTGCTAATGTGACCTTTCTAGGATTTAAATGGTCAGTTAATCATTATATCCTTCACAACAGACTTTAAAGTGCTATTAGTCTCCTGCCTATGGGAGCAAGCTAAGAGAATGTAGTCAATAAATTTCCTTTCTTGACCTGAAGGACTCATTTAGGCAAAGGGACTTCTACCCTGGGGACACATCTTTCTCAGTCACACTTTTGTTGCTATGCAGTCACATTTAGCTCGTGACCTCACTCCTGGGCTTTGTCCTCATCTATCTATCTTTTCTTCCCTTATTTGGCTTGGTTTAATGAGATGGCATAACACTCAAGTCAACCTGTCAAAACAACCAAAATGTCTTCCGTTGGCTTAATATTTTCACTGTTAATTTGAAGAACTGCTGTCATCTGAGAACAAATGTGTGTATTTGGAGATTGCAGCTCCATGCAAGTAAATAACACTTCATTTCTACAAGTGGTTTGAAGTGAATACATTGATGCTAACTCAATTACTACCTTCCACCTGTCGTCATCAGAACTGGTTTCAGCTTCCTCTCAAATACTCATGATTGAAATTTTAAAATATTTTATAATTATTTAATACAATATGCCATTTCATTTCTGTATAAGAAATCACTTTAATGAGAAGTGATAAGGAGAAAGTAGCTGAGGAGACCGTAGAATTTTTGTAACAGAATGGGAGGCTGTGCCTCTTACGAGCTCCAGCTCTGAAGGCAGATTGATTGTTAAGAAAAAGCAAGCCAGGTGCCCCTTATTGAGGGCAATGTGTTTGCTAATAAAGAACAACGGTGCTGCTAGCAGGTGAGTTACCAAATATTCGCTGTTTTCTCTCTCTTTGGATGGTGAACATCTTCCTTTGGGAACAGAGAAACCTGGTTCATGTTTCTCTGATCCCTGTCTACAGGGAGATGTTCTGGAAGAAGGAACTTAACCCAGGAAATGAATTGATGAGAAAGATTAGTGAGACATAGCTGTGCTGTTTTAGAGACCTAGAAGGCAGACTAAGGGACATTGCCAAAAAAAAAAAAAAAGAAGGCCACTGCCAGAATACTGTCATTAGTAAACCATAAAAGCAACATTCTGTATATTGTAAGACACAACATATCTATAATTCCTCAAAGTGCATTACACTTAAGAGGCAGTTTGGTTACTGGTTCTATCTTCATTACCTCTGACTTATTTACTTGTATGAATTTCAGTTTCCTCATCTATTAAGCAGGGACAGTAATACTTCCACATACCTCACTGGACCATCACAAGAATCTGATGGGATCATGCAGGCAAAAGTGCCCTGTAAATGACTAAGGTACCAGCCGAACTTGAACAGTCAGATCAAGTACCTAGGTCAGTAAAAATCATGTAGCTAAGCCAGAAATATCTATTTTATGGGCACCTTTGGGGCCAGAATTCTGAAAGGGCTTATAATGTGTATCTGCTATTTTTCAGATCTCTACATCTGTGATAAGTACCGTCTGGTACCAGATTCTGGCTCAGTCTAATTCTGTAATAACCAAACATTGGCATTCCATCTGAGGAGATTTAATGAAGGGCTAGTTATTAGAAAACTCTTCAATGGTAGAGAAAATTATTTTGTGGGTTGCGTTGATTAAAGCTAGAACTCACTCACACTCTCTCTCTCTCTCTCTCTGTGTGTGTGTGTGTGTGTGTGTGTGTGTGTGTGTGTATTCCCTTTAATATCTTTGTTTCTTACCTATATTTTGCCTAAGCACACATGTCTGTTATTTTCTCTGGCTAGTTGTAGTAACTTGCTTTGAATCTAAGAGTGCATGTGCATGCATGTGTGGTACTGCAGATGTCTCCTCTCCTGCTTCCACTGGCTACATTTTATGTACAAAATGAGATTTGAGGAATTTTAAGTAGTGTCTTTTAGATTCCCGATTTCTAACAAACTAGGCTTGTGTTCCTGCCAATTAAAACCTCCTATCCCCCTACCTGAGGCATGATCTGAAGAGCTCAAGGAGAAGAACCTTCTTTGAAATCTGTGATGAATATTTTCTAGGCGGTCAGGTTGCCTCTGTTTTCATCTCCCTCTCTTTTCTACTTTGGCCTCCTACACAGTAGTGCAAATTCTTACTTTCCTCCCCTCCACTGAACACGTACAAAGGTGGCTGTAGGATCTTGACCTGGGGAACCCTTGGTGATTCTCTGAAAGCCACTGGTACCTTCACACACCCAAAGTCACAAAGACCACAGTGTCATACCAACTCTTTCTGTCTTACATAACTTGATAGCAACAGTTGATGCAAAGCACTTTATTTCTGCTTCCTCGGGGATGAATGCATGAAAAAGACTCCCTGCCTAACTTTCTAGAAGGTGGAAGCTGGGTTATACAATAGTTGTATTATTCTTTTCACAATTAGAGGTGTTTTTTACAAAACAGTTCTATCAGAAATACTACTCAGTTTGCATTTATTTTAAGTGAGGTGGTTCTCATATTCATGTTTTTTCCCTACAGGATATGAATAGCAATACTGCGTTTGGGGTGGGCTAGTTGCTGTTGTTCTTATAAAAGAAGATACCGATACATGTGTATTTGTATATGTAGATCTGCTTTGGAAGACTACATATGCCACATGAAGAATACATTAGTGGAAATTGACTTCTGCGTTAAATGAGTCTTTTAAAAGTTTCCCCCTCATCCTCCCTAAAGAAAGAGAACAGCTTGGTAATGAACACAGTAGGAAGAAATTAAAGTTGTACATAAAAGTGTGCTCTCAGTGAATTGTTTATTTTGTTACTTAAATTCATTGTGATATTTAAAATGTAGTGGGGAGGGATGGTTACTACTTTTTCCTTGAAATGAACTGGGCTTTTATGGTCTTGCTCTGATTTCTTTCCTCATTATTCCAGTTTTCCTGAGCTTTTCATGGTTAATGCAAGTACTACTTAGCAAAGCTCAAATGACATCTCTATAGAAGCAGTCAATCGACTCTGTTTGTGACTCCATGTAAGAAGACGACGGGGCGTTTTAATGTTCTGATTTGGCCTAATGCCTTTAAGAGAGGCAAATGCAGACAGTAGTGTCATGGTTTTAAGAGCTAAACTTCTTAAACTTTCATTTTTACTTATAGAAAGAGCCTCAAAAATGCACTTAAAAGAAAAGAGAGACTTTGTAGAGATCTTAGATAGTACAGTGAAACATGACAGTGTACCGTAAAGTGCATCAACATTAAATCAGAATGCAACTTAATGTCATAATGCTATTCCACCTCCCAATCAAGGTTCTCGCTTGGGAAATAGCAACAAACCCATTTTACTTAGGAATTAAAATCCTTTTGTAAACAGTGCAAAACCCCAGAGAGTGACACAGGTGGTCACGGGTGTAAATTGGAGTAAAAAGTTGTTCGTGTATTTCAATGTGTATGGTTCACAACAATATTCCCATTGCAGAATCCCATAAAGAAAAAAGTTTTAGTGCTTCTGTAAATACACTTTCAACATTCCTGGATTTGTTTGTGTATGTTTGTGCTACTGACCAAAGTCCATCACTAGGGGTCTGTCTTGGACAGGGTGGGTAGTATGGTTTTATATGCTGAAAGGGGATACAGTTCTCTGAACGGAAGTTGTTTTCATTTACTAAGTTTTTATTATATTTCTTCTGTACGCTATACATAAGGATTTTAACTCCTAATCTAAGTGGGTTTGTTTCTGTTTCTCAAGAGAGAACCTTGATTGGGAGGTGGAATAGCCCTATGACATTGAGCTGTATTCTGATTGAATGTTGATGCACATTATGATACACTGTCATGTTTTGTTGTAATAGCTAAGATCTCCATAAAGTCTCTCTTCTAAGTGTATTTTTGAAGCTTTTTCCATAAGTAACAGTGATAGTTTAATTTTCATTTACTACAGAGGTTCTATCCATCACAGTTTCTTCTGGGACAGTCATTAGGTGAATGGAAGCTCCATGGCCCTTTTGTGGTCATCAACTCACCAGCCCACCCAAAGCCACCCATCTGTGGAGGCAGCCAACTCTCAGCAGGGCCAGAAGAGGTAGTCCAGGTACTAGATTTGCTGAATTTTAAGTTGTACTCTCACTTCCACTCCCCTACCTAACCCTCACCTGCCTCACCACACCCCTCCTCCCAACTTAACCTTTCTGAAGTAAGATATATCTTAAACATTAATGTTTACTTATTTAATGTTCTCATAGTAGGCCTCCCTCACTCCTCAGAGAAGCTGTTAATATGTTGATGGTGTATGCAGAACTGAGGGATTACAGTATTACATTTTTAAGAAATTGAACAGAAGAAGAAAAATAATACTTAATTTCCATGGAGATTTCTTAGAAAAGATGGTCACCACTCTTGCTTATTCTAATTTTCATTATTTATCTTTCTATGAATTCCTTCTCCACCAAGTTCCTCAAAAATGGTGGCACTCCTGAGCCTAAAGGTTCAGCTGTTATCATGTTCATTCAGGCCATTGCCAGTTCTCTGAAATCTTCCCTTTCCCACCACTCCTACTTATTTTCCCTCTCCTTCCCACCACCCTACCAGTTTATGTGAGAGTGCTGTTTTCTAAATGAAACTGGGAGCCGTAAATGGAAGTATGGGGTGGATGTGGGTGAGGGGAAGGTACACAGTAGCTTAATTGAAGTTTAGGAACAATATCTCATTTTGTATAATGGTAGGGATGTGCGTATGTGTGTGTATGTGTGTGTGTGTGTAGTAGAGCAAAAAAAAATTGGTAGTAAGCTTGAATTATGTAATTAAGAGCCCTGGGTTTGAAAAACTTGGTCAGTCCCATAATAAAACTTGCCATATGTTACCTATATACATGCTGACCCTCTAGCTATGAATTCCCTAGCTTGGGTCATAAATAAAGGCATTTTCACTTTAGAAATCCTTGCTCTAGAGTTCATGCCCAATTCCTCTGTGCTTTTCATTCTTGTTATAATCAATTTTTGCAGTTCAGGGTGCCCTGTCTTTCTTTCCCTATCCGCCAAGGCTGGCAGATAGTTTCTTACTGATCCTTTCACCCATACTTAGTATCTGGTAAATGTTTTAATCCTCAAGGAGTCAGGAAGTTTTTGACCTACTTTACCCTTCCTCCAGTTTTCACTTTTAATCAAGCTAATGAAACTATAGCCCAGTCTGTGGGCAATTTCTCTGACTACAGTTAGACAAGAATGATCAATTTTGATTTCTGAGACTTGTTCCACATGCCTACTAATTTCTCGTTTTATGTGACATTTATAATTGCATTAAATCTGTGCTCGTTCTTCATAAAAAGCTTGTATTTAAAATGAAATTATGTAGCTAACATTCTTTGAGAAGAAGTTGCAGGTAATTGCTACTCAGTGTTTTTTCTTATGACTTTGCCTTTGTACAGCGTTTTAGGAAGTTAGGAAAATCCTGTAGTTTTCCCTGGACCCATAAAAAAATAATTCACAGGAAGAAGAGTTTTTGGCAAAGGTAAGTTTGCTACCTAAACGTCAGACTTAAATCTTGAGTATCAATATGTTTGATCAAAGAATGGATTGCAAAGCCAGATAAACTTTAGTGAGTTTCAGCCCTACCACTTACTATCTATGTAATCTTGAACAAGTGACTTAAACTCTTTACATCTCTGTTTGTCATTTACAAACTGGAGGTAATTATAGACTCTGTCTCACAGGGTGATTGTAATAACTGAGAAGAAAATATATATGAAACTCTTAGACATTTGAGAGATGGTTAAAGTCTTGTGCCTGAACAATAGTAGATGCTCAATAGATACTGGTTTCCTTTTCTTCCTTCAAGGAGTTTACAGTTTAGGAGGGAGATATTACCATTAATCCTAGTGATAGAAATAATAATAGGAATAGGCATAGGTATAAATACCATTATTAACAATTATAGTGTAGCAGCAGCAGCAATAACAGAAGCAATAACAGCAGAGGTAATGACATGGAGTGTTTATGCCAGGCTGTATCAGGTAATTTACATTTACTTTGTCATTTAATCTTTATAAGAATTCCGCATTAAATGTTTTATTTCCTCATTTTACAAAGAAACAAACAGTAGTGTGCTGGGGTCAGCTCCTATCACCTTTCACCACAGCCTCTCAATGCCTCAAAGCCTCTCACTTTCAAGGCCTCTCAATGCCTTGAAATTGGCCATGGTGTATTTATACCATGGGTATTGGCAAATGCTACATAGGAAGAGGATGAACTGGAATTCTTCCTCAGAGCGACTGTACAAGATGTGCTTAGTACGTGACTGACTGTGGCACAGATCTGTTGGTGATGAGGGTTTACAGGACCCCGTAAAAACAAAATGCTAGGCCAGATCAGAAAAGGGAGAAATGATTTCCATCAGGAGGATAAGGGCTTAAGGGAACCTATGAACTAGACCCCGAAAAATAAAAGGGCGTTCCAAGTTAAAGAAAACACAGATACCATGGTGCAGATACAGGATGCAAGGACCTGTCTGGGAGAATAATAATAATTTAATTTGCTTAGAGAATAGGGTCACTTCAGGAGACTGAGGAGGGATGAAAGAGGCAGGAAATCCAGACAAAAACCACTAGCTAGGAGCTGGAGATACTGGATTGAAGTATTTGGAATATACTTGATAGTTCATAGTGAGCAACTGAAGGTTTTTGAGCATGCCAAAGTAATGTTGGGCCAGGCATGGTGGTTGACACTTGTAATGATAGCACTTTGGAAGCCTGGGTATGGGGAAGATTGCTTGAGGCTAGGAGTTCAAGACCAGCCTGGGCAACAGTGCAAGACCCCGTCTCTATTTAAAAAATATATATGTAAAAAAAAGTAAAGTTAGTATGATACTAATGTATACGGGCAATGGCATCCGAGGCCATATAAATGTAAAGGAAAAAAAAAAGAAGAAGAAGGGGAACAAAGTCATGTTGATAAATCTCTGTTTAGTAGTGTTTCTGGAGAGAAGGTGGGAAAATAAGTTGAGAGTTCAGGGAAGATTGGTAAGGAGAACTTCAACCGAGGATCCAGGGGAGGGAAGAATTGGCCAGATGTCTGAAACATCAAGGAGGCAGAGTCTCGAACACTTGCAAACTAACTGGATAAGAAGAAAAGTGGGAACTGGACAAGATGAAGCAATCATGACTTAAACTTATGTGCCTGGGATGGGGCTGGAAGTTGGGAGGAGGTGCTAGTTAGAGCCAAGGTGATAAATTTGGTTTTATACGCAGGAATAAAAAATTCTTCATTCTACGTCTGATTAGTTAAAGAGGCAGGAACTTTCTCTTTTTAGTCCAACACTTCAAAGTGGCTTAGGGCATAACGAATGTGAGCTTCTTTCTCTTAGAGCACATCTCACCCCTCCCTGAGATACAGCTCAGAATCCAGCCTCCCTGTCCTGGTGCTGTACCTGGATGTGACTTCTCTGTGGCTAACCTGGTAAAATTTATCTTTAACTTCAACTTAGCTAGGATTTTTTTGATTTGTCCATTTCTCGGATCTTATTTACTTTACACAATCTCCTGTAACACTAGAATAGTGGGTGTGTTATTTTTCATTCTTCTAATGTGTACGAAATGAACACCTAGAAGACCACTAGCTAGGAGCTGGGGATATTGGATTGAAGCCTTTGAAATAAGCTTGATAGTTCATAGTGAACAAATGAAGGTTTTTGAGCATGCCAAAGTAATGTTGGGCCAGGCATGGTGGGTTCATACTTGTAATCCTAGCACTTTGGAAGGCTGGGTATAGGGAGAATTGTTTGAGGCTAGGAGTTCAAGACCAGCCTGGGCAACAGGGCAAAACCCTGTCTCTCTTTAAAAAATATATATGTAAAAAAATTAATATGATACTAATGTATATGGGCAATGGCGTCTGATGCCATATAAATGTAAAGAAAACAAAATAAAAGGGCAGTCTGTTCAAGAAAAAGAAAAATTTACCTTTTAATGCCCTAACAAAACAAACCAAAAATCTTACTGATGTTTATTATGTGTCTTGTTGAAGGAAAGTAAAATCTTGTCTTCTAATACATGCTTTCAGGAAAAGAAATCTCTTTTGGAGCATAGTGTATCATTTGGAATCAGGACATCGTGGTTTAAGACCAGTTCCAGCTCTGCCACTCGATGTGTGACATCCAGTATATTGCTTAATCCTTTAGAGCCTCAAATATGAGAAGAATAATCTTCTTTAAAGGAGTATTGCAGATTATCGTGACCTAATACTATAGATTAAGTTTTGTGTGTGTGTGTGTGTGTGTGTGTATATGTATTTAACTTCTTATGTGTTTTCCTTTTTATCTATCTTCTCAAAGCAGTTTGTGCATTTTCTTTCCTGGCACTTCAGTATTCTGTATTGTAATTATATACTTGTTTGTTTTTCCTCTATATTGTAAGCTCTTTGAAGACATAGGTAATGCCTTTTATCCATGTGTCTGTGGGCAGTACTTGGCACATACTAGGTGCTCAGTAAATATTAACTGTCAATGTATTTTTAAATGGCAAAAAAGTATTTAACAGTTTAATGTTATTCTTTCTGCCTTCAAGCTTTTACTTTGATTTAATCAATGTATTCCCATACTGAGTTTAATGTCTGTTCACACCTGCAGCACATTAGTGAACATATTAAGAGGCAGAGATAAAGACAATACAAAGTCAACAAAAGTCAAGAAAGCAGTGAGTTCTCACAAATGCTATTTTTGTTCTTGAACAGAAAACATAATCCTTATGTGTCAGAAGTCTTCTAGAACTGTGGCATCACTTGTAAAGTTAAAGCATCATTTGCAGAAATACTTGGAAATCTTATGAGGAAATTGGGATTGAAAAATTACAGTGACCTATTTGAAAGGAAAATAAATCTTGGGATCCAAGATCTCTAAGTTAAAGGGAAAAGTAAATCTAGAAACTACTTAGGGCAAACTTGCCTCCCATCCTATTCGAAGTCATCCCTCTGATCACTGAGATAAATGCATATATGATTTCCTCCTTTGAAAAGACTAATGAGAAACTCAAAAGAGTGCAGCCATTTGTCTCTCACCTGTCTGTGACCTGGAAGTCCCCTCCCTGCTTCGAGTTGTCCCGCCTTTCTGAACAGAACCATCGTTCATCTTACATATATTGATTGATGTCTTATATCTCCCTAAAATGTATAAAATCAAGCCGTGCCCTGACCATCTCGGGCACATGTTGTCAGGACCTCCTGAGGCTATGTCACAGCACGCGTCCTCAACCTTGGCAAAATCAACTTTCTAAATTAACCAAGACCTGTCTCAGATATTTGAGGTTCACACCTAATAATATATAATATTGTTAAGTTAAAGGGATGTGACCATCAAAGTTATCTCTGATGACTTAGATTTTAACTTTCTTAATTTGGGGGAGGGAGGGTGATATGAGAAGATCTTTTTTCCTCTAATTCTTTTCAAGGTCAGCCTCCACCTGTTCTTTGGTAATTCCCTTTTTCTTGAACCTATAATCTCTTCATTAGTCCAATCCTCAGTATAAGACTATATTTACATCTCCTTTTAGAGTGTTTTTATTCTACCCTTACATTTCAATGACAGCTTTTCCAAGATAGACTTTCACCATGGAAGTCTGTGATGAAAATTGCTCCACTGTCTTCTAGCACCTAGTATTACTAATGAGAAATTCCATGTATTTTAGCAAAATTGTAAACTACAAAGATATGGGACCCAAGAGAAAGGGGATCCAACATAGGAGACTGGCAAGGAGAAGGCCCAGGATAGCAGTTGCATCCCAGGCTGTGAGTACAGCAGCCAGGTGAGGGGTGGGAGGGCTCCAGGAACGAAACAAAGTGTCGGAGTGACTGAGAAGCTTCCAGGATTTGGATACATTGTTAATAGGCACAGGACAGATTTTTTGAGCATTTGGGGGAAAAAATAGTGACATAGACATAGAGAAGACAAGAAAAGAAAACCCTAGGCAATTGTTGACCAAGAAAAACACAAAGTTCTGTAAGAAAGGCATTAAATCTTCAGGTATAACTTTGCTCAGTAAAAAACAACATTTATCCATACTGAATAAACATTGGCTATTCTTTTAGTGAGTACTGAAATATAACTATGTTGAAGGGCGAAGGAGGAGAGAGTGGTTGGGAATATGTGTAAAAAGAACTAAGAGCTCAATTACCCTACTGGAACACCAACTGCTAATATCTAGAATAGGTATTTCAATAAATGTATATAAGCATATGACTTAGAAATGTATTGGCAAATACTTGAATACATAACTTTGGGGTTTACGTTTTGAGATTGGGTTTTGAGGTTGGAGCAGGGGATGGCTTTTCCTTTTATTATAAGTCTTTCAGAGCCATCTTGGGTTTTTTTTTTGTTTTTTGTTTTTGGCCCATGCAAATATTCTACTTGCAATAAAATAAAAACTGACTCAAAAATTTAAAAGAACATATTCAGATAAGCAAAATAAATATTAAGGAATTGAATAGAAAAGAAAGGTTTGAAACAGATGTAGTGAATATATTGTATATACTTCAGAACAATTTTTTTCCACCTGTTAAGTGTTTCTGAGAGCAGAATGGATATATCGATGTTCACACTTAGTGTCTTTATTCCTCCAAAATTGGCGACTATTATATTTATGGTGTCTTTCAATTGCAGTTTCACAGGATCAAGGAAGTGGAAATATTTTAGGACAGAGATTTTCAGAACTATGCTCTTCTAGACCTTAGAAATTCTAAAGCTTTTTCAAGATCTGTTATGAAACTGCTAGGCTTAGCTGTCTTCTTATTTCCCGCTTTCTTTATTACCACTTTCCCTTTTACTAAGCTCCACCTTAATCTGTGTTACATATTTGGCAAGAAAGATTTCTTCACTAAGTTGGTTAACTGGGGGTAAAGAAGAGGCTACATCTCTATTCTTCATCATCCACAGTTTACTTCTCATGCGTTGAATAGTTAAATGGGAACAATTACAAGATGTGGGTTAGTAGAACACATGGAAAAACAAAAACAGAAACAAGCTACTGAGAAAACATGCAGGTGAATACCATTTTTATAATTCCCAGTATTATAAGAAAGGTAGGGAAAGGTTCCCAGAGAATCTTTCCCTACCTTTCTACCTTTATCAAAGTTAGAAAAGACAAATGTTGACAGATTGAATTAAATAGTTATTAGAAATTGTTATATTTTATATGTTAAAAATATATATTAAAAATAGGCAACATGCATGAGAAAACGAGGGCTTATTGTCCTTAACATATTTAGAAATCTGTATGCTCAACATTTAAAAGGCGATCATTCCAAAAGAGAGTGATCAAATGACAATAAGAAAAATTCATAAAGGCAGAAATAAAATGATCAATAAATATATGAAAACCATTTTACTTTTTTTGGGACCGAGTCTCGCTCTGTTGCCCAGGCTGGAGTGCAGTGGCACGATGTCAGCTCACTGTAACCTCTGCCTTTTGGGTTCAAGCGATTCTCCTCCCTCAGCCTCCCAAATAGTTGAGAGTACAGGCATGTGCCACCGTGTCTGACTACTTTTTTTATTTTTAGTCGAGACAGGGTTTCACCATGTTGGCCAGGCTGGTCTTGAACTCCTGACCTCAAGTGATCTGCCTATCTCGACCTCCCAAAGTGCTGGGATTATAGGAGTGAGCCACTGCGCCTGGCCTCAGAAAACATTTTAGTTTCACAATCAGCTTAAAAATACAAATAATAAAATATTTCAACCTATTAAATTGGCAAACATTAAAAAAGAACTAAGCTAACCAATGTTTCTGAGCGTATGTTGTTCATATACATATGGATGGGAGTGTGGGTTGGTAAAAGCTTTCTGGAAGACAGTTTTGCATGATGTGCCATGTCTTTAAAATTACTGATGGATCTTGAGCTAATTATAATATATATTTTAATTTTTATTTATTAGCATTATTAGAGCAGAAAATTAGTGTAATCCATCTATTGCAACAATAGATGATTCTAAACTTTATGACATACTCATGCAAAGGAATACCATTCAACTGTCTTTGAAGGAAAATCGAGAATTGGTTTTAAAGCTGTTCTCAAGAACACTGTTTATTATCAATTTCTCACATTGTTGCCACACACCTTTTAACTGCAGAAAACAGAGAATTTAGCCACTTTGCAGTATAGAATCTAAGTACAAAATCTATTCTATAGAAATACTTCAGAATAAACTAGTACAGTGAGTCAAGTTAGGTTCGAATTAGCTAACTGGACTGGTAGTGTGACAGTATCCATTATCTACAGATCCCAGTTACCTTTATGGAAGGTAATTGTAGGAGGCGTTGTTTATCAACCTGAGATGCAACATTCTCTTCTCCTTGGTACCACTGGGTCTTGGATCTCTCCAACAGACCATGCCCAGCCACGTGTATATGATAAGAGTTGTTATTTGACCTAGAGACTGCAGTAGCAACCTGCCTCTAATTATATCATAGTAATAAAATCATGGGGCAAGGATTGGCTCAATGTCCTCATTTTTCTAGGCTGTTTTTTAAATTCCCTGATGGTTCTTCAGTAGTGTTCTCTAGTTTAGTATCTGGAACCACCTTTCAAGCAAGTGTGCGAGGTGTTCTCAATGAGGACTCTCAGCACATCCCAAGTGCTTGTGCTTCCGCAAAGTCCAGTCCAATTAGCCTCTGAGAAGATTATTGAATATATACTTACATTTTAATTTTTCTTGGGAAGTTCTATGTTAACAAAGGACTTATTTAAAAAGAGAGATTCCCAAATGGCCCAAGACAAATTGATCTGCAATTAGATATACTTTAATGCAAAGTGAAGCCATCGTGAATCCCAGAAGTGACTGGCACCATCAGGAGTGAGAACTGTTTAAGTCAGAATCTTCTCAGCCATTTCAGGTGCTTCAGAAACCAGGCTATTTTTTCGTATCAAGGTAACCAACTAGATCGAGGTCTGAATTAAGGGACACAGTTGTATTCTCCTGTAATGAGGGAAGAGAGATTTCATCCAGTGGTCCTTTATCATTTGATCTTGTACTGGATCATTTTGACACTAAATCACATTTTCTGGCTAGCTCTTGTTATAAAATAAATCCCCTCAAAATGTAGTTAATACAGCCATCATTTTATTAATTTTCACAGTTTTCTATGGATCAGGAATTTGGATGTATCTTGGCTATGTGGGTTGCAGTGTGGGTTTTGTCAGGCGTTTGCAATCAGATGGTGGCTAGATCTTGGACAGCTGGGTCTGATGCCACTGGGGGCTGCTGGGCATCTTTGTCTCTCCATATGGTCTCATTTAGCACCTTTACATGTGATTTCCACGTGCACTGATTTGGGCTTTGTCACAGCGTGGTGACTCTGGGGATGGCAGTTGCAATCAAGGCTCTGGTGTGAATGCTGCTGTTCTCAAGCAGAAGCTATGTCTTCTGCTGCATTCTTTTGGTTATGAGTCACAGCAAGTCCACATGCATCTTAACGGGAACGTGGCGAGACTCCAGAAGAGCCTGCAGGGTGGGAGATGGTATTGTGGCTCTCTTTAGAAAATGCAGTCTGCCACCTGGAATCCTGGACAGGCATCCAGGACCACTGAGTTCATTGTTGAAGAACTTTAGCAATCTCAGAATACAAAGAGCCAATCCCCGTCAAGGATGAAAAGGCAAGTTCTTGCATTTAGAAGGGGGTGAGAAAAAGTTATTTTTCTGTTTAAAAAACAGAACAAGTTTAGTCAGACTGGTCTAATTTTCATTCATGATGTGACAGAGATAGATGTCTCTAAAGAAGAGAATTCTATGCAGGCTATATGTACACAACTTTTGATTATGTCTGTTCAGGCATAACAAAAGAGAGAACATTCTGATGGTTCAGTACTGAGTGGAGAATTATCATCAATGGATCATTTTCAACTTCAGTGCAATAACACGTACTATTATACAGTAGGTTCTAGATCAATAATTTAATATCCATTCATACTTTTAAGGATGTCTAAAGTCGTGATCGCTAAGCATTGAGATTTTTCCAAATATGCAACAAGTAAAAGAGATGGTAAAATCTGTGGCTTGGCTTTAGACACATGGATCACTGGAGAAGTATTAGGAGATAAACAGAGTGATGATGAATAAAATAAAACCTAGTAACTTCTGGAAGTGAGAAACTCATTGAACAATGTAAGATTAGTGAGTCACAGTGGATATCATTTATTTCCAGTTTGACTCCTGATTTTATTTACGGCTTCCCTTGCTCTGTTTATTCTAGCCCAAAGATGGGCACTTCTAGCCATCCAAGTCAAAATCCAGAAGTCAGGGTAAGATTTCTTCTGTCCCCACCTTCACATCCCCATATCTAGTTACTTAGACCTGTCAAGTTCTTCCAGTTCTACCTTGTAAGTCTTTCTCAAATCTATCTTTCCTCTCCATTCCTGCTGCCATTGCCATAGTTCTGGTGTTGTAAATTCTATCCCTTCAGTAGCCCTCTGGCTGGTATTCCTGTTCTCATCTATCCTGTTATCTGCCAGAGTGATCTTATCGGACCACTCACCTGCTAAAAGTTCTCTAATGGATCCTCATTTTTTAACTGATAAAATCTATACTCCTTGACAGGACATTAAGGACCTACACGATCTGGCTCTACCTCTACCATTCTCTCTCATCTTTCCCTGTTCCTCAACGTTTTGGGGTCCCTCCAAAAAACTATAGATGCTGTGTTTTAATACCTTCATATTTTTGCTGGAAGACAGATGCCTTTCCCTGGCCCTTCTTTGCTAAGCAATCTCTCTTCCAGGGAACATCTATTAATCCCCAGGCCTGTCTTCTGTGCCCCCTGCCACTCTGGCCATGATGCCAGCACAGCCCACATGGTTGCTTTTCATGCTAGCCTGCAAATTCTCTGAGGACAGTGGCTGTCACCTCTGTGTTCTCAGCATTAGCATGGTGTCGGCACCAACAGGAATTTAATAAAACTTGGAGTTGAATTATTTAAATAAAAAGTGAACAACGATTCAGCAATATAACATTCTCATCTTGAAGAGAATCTTGGCACTTGTACGGCGATATTAAAAGAGTAGAATCCCGAGGAACCAGCAGGTGGGACTGGGATCCTCTCCAGAAGTTGTCAGTTTCTGAGAGCTATACAACGAAAAGAGGTTTGGAGAGTGAGGATGGCTTGAAACTTGGAACAGGTTCAAAGAAATCCATGGAGCCCTAAAGATGAAATCTAAGTGTCTGAAAACAGGAAATCTTTAAGGCAAAGGGAGAAAAGGTCACAGTGCGCTTAATAATGATATCCACATTTTAAAAATTCATCTTCACAGAAGATGAGCATCTCTTTAGGAATGAGGAACAGGGAACACAGCATTAATCAGTGGCAAAAGAGACTTAAACAACGTCAGGTTCCGTGAAGCTTATAAACTGGGACAGGTTGCTTAGGGAGATTAAGAAATCTTCTGCCCTTCCTTGGGTGGAGAGTGATGATACGGACAAGAGACTGCAGGGGAGGAAGTGTGACACTGACTTTGACTGGGAGATCTGCCAGGGGTGGGACATGGAAGCAAAGGATTTTAGGGTCTTTTACAAACACTAGAAATCAATGTTGTTTTAAAATGCTGATTTTACATAGTAGTAAGCATTTATAACATTTCACTCATTTTTGCCTAGGAGAAATGTTGAATTTACAAGCATATAGTGAACAGAACGAGTTGCCCTTTCCGAGTGCAATCAATTGATGATGATGCTTGATTCTAGCTATTTCTACTCTTATTGGCTATAAAGCATCAGTTAAAAAAATATTTTTTACGACCTGCTGATTGATCCCAGGTAGTACTTGCAGCAAGGCAAAATTGTTAGCTCTGCTGTCTGAAAAAATCATTGTTATTTGGGAATTACAAGTCAGCTTCCACTGCTTTTATGCTGACATTTTTCTCCCCTTTCTGATATTTAAATACCATGTAAGGAGGCCACAAAGATGTTCAGATGTTTCTAGTGGAAACTGCATTATCAGTTAAAATTGCTGTATGTTTCTTTTCTATGTTGGTAAGAGAATTTAGGTTTCCTTGGAATGGAAAATGCTCTTATGTATCTTTTGCGAAGTTTATTATTTCTTTCCCTATAATCCCTTTTATCTTTCCCATACAGTAACTAATTATTAAAAGAAACCCATATAAACTTTACCAGTTTTTGTTCTTATACTGTAAGGCTAAGAATAGTTTAACAGGAACCAAACCACATGCTTTAATCCATAATAAGGAAAAAAGATTTTGCAAACGTTTCTCTTCACAGTATTAAAAGTAAATGAAGGTTAAAGAAGGAGGCTAAAAAGAAAGCCTTATTAATAGGAAATACATTCTGATAAACTGATTCCAATCTTAATAGTCAATTTAAATAATAGAATTGGTTAATAACATCAAATTAGGATTAAAGAAAGAGATAAAAATCTATTTCCACAACTTATTTCAAAACAAGACCTTCGCTTGCTGATGCCATATTACATCAATCTGATTATACTGTTCATAATAAAGTATGCCCTATGATAGAATCCTGCTGGGAGATGTGTTTAATCAGATGCCTTTGATATTATTTGAGCGAAAACTACTTTAGACTCAAAAGAATCAAAGAGAAAAATCTTTTGCTCCTGCAATCAGTCTTAACCCATGGTGGAAACTAGTGCTCTGTACACATCCCGTCCTAATCTACTCACAAACATAAGCGCGACCTGACTGGTTGGGATTTCAGATTTGTCTTTTTCAGAAACCATGAAAGAAATTTGCTTTGCTCAATAACCATGTTCCACACCGACTGCTCATTTCTAAGTTTATCACAAATCAAGTCGAGATAAAGATTTTCTGTTGGCAGGAATTTTAATGGACACTAGTGACTACAATTAACAGCCACCCAATAATAATTTAAAATGACTATCTCAGATCACTTTGTTTGGCTCCCACAGGAACTAAATTGACACATTCATTTCCCAAGACAATCTTTCTATTTCATTGACCAATCTTGAACATTTTGTGAAGATATGGCAAAGAAATAAAGACAAGACAAAGTTTTATAACTTACTTTTCTCCTTTCTCAGAGTGCGCTATTTTTGCATTTTCCGAGCTTGCCACTGAGTGGTGGAGTTCCCTTCCTGCTGCCAGCTCCTGCTGTATGTCAGGACAACTTAAAGTGGCCCTCCTCTTGCCAGTTCCGGATTAGTCTTTAAATTAGAATCAGTGATAAAAGAGGCCATCCATCAGCTGCGAGGACATCAGCTCAGTAACTTTAGGGGAAGAAGGCTTTCCTTCCCCTGCTTCCTATGCCCTGGGGTTTGAGCATGTCTCTTGGGGGGAAGTAAGACCCAGCCAGCTCCCAAGTTGCTGATGCAGCCTAAAGCGACTTGGAAAGGGAGCGGGAACAAAAGGCATCTCTTAAGTTAGGTGATTAGCAGCAAATGATGTATGGGGGTGGGAGGGAGCCTGGTATACAAGGAAGGGGAGCTGGCAGTTGCCCTTGTCTGGAGGGGGAAGGACAAAGAATGCTGGCCCTGAACATTTGAGGCCCTGGGGGATTTCTTAATGGAATCAAACAGCAGAGAACTATGTGCAGCCTTGTACAGTAAGAGCTAAAGTTCTTTG
The DNA here is from genome assembly GCF_000951045.1 of Mandrillus leucophaeus. Taxonomy (NCBI): domain Eukaryota; kingdom Metazoa; phylum Chordata; class Mammalia; order Primates; family Cercopithecidae; genus Mandrillus; species Mandrillus leucophaeus. The sequence continues at coordinate 1,502,481 of NW_012107574.1, forward strand.
GACATGTTGTCCTCACAGACAGCTGAAAATATCTAGTGGCAAATACCTATCAGCTACTGATGCATTTCAGAAACAAAAGATAATGGGAAGGCTAACAAATCTCACGTCTTTTTCACTTACCATTGCTTAGTGTTTCCAGTAAGTAAATGCAGTATCTCAGCTGAGCTGCTCTTTCAAATTATTGTTAATTAAATAATACTCCCTAAGAAATCTGTCATTACCGGCAGCCAGGATTGGGTTTGTTGAGTTTGCCTGAGGCTATAAATGCTCTGACAAACTGGCTCTTAATTGACATAAGAGGTAATTTCATTGGGGATTGTAGTTCACTTTTTCCAACAATTTTGTAGTATGTTTTAGATCATAAACTTTTGCTTTTTGCTTCTACGTGTGGAGTTCCACAGGGCCACAGGGATCATTCTCTAATGATTCATCCATTGAATAAGCCATTCTTCATAATGGAAAAAATGCATGTTGCCATTGAATCTGTAATTTCCCCCCAGTTCCATTATGACTAAAGAGAAGCAACTGGTAACAGATTTTAAAATTAACTTAATTTCCTCCAGTTCATTATATTAGTTATCCTTTGAAATAAATGACTTTTGCTGGGAGATATAATTTCTGGTATGTCATGGACCTAACTCTGACATTATCTCTTGTCAACTGTTTTCCTAGTAGACTGGAGAGTTAGGTAGGTGGAACAATTATCATTAGATGGAGTTGAAAGGGAGACAGATGAGGGCATTTGGCTGCAGAGAGCAACATGTGCTATGGCCTACAATTTAAAGTGACCTTATCTGCAAACATTTTCCTTCTGTTCATGAGCAGAGAATAAGGACAAGTATTAAGAAAAAGTCACCATTTTTTTAGAGTTAGAAAAGTCTCCATATGCCATTTCAAAAAGAAGTGCTATTTCAGCCTTTTCTTAAATGACCTCTTTTCCATCATAATGTAATATATTTCTTTCACCTTTTGACTGGTACTTTGGTTTTTTAATCAAGTTACATACTTGTTTCAGAAAAATTACACTTTAGAATGCATCTTGGTGGTATTTCATTCCAACAGTTTCATTTGGTTGAATTAATGTGCAGCTGTGGCTTAGTGGAGGGAAGAGAGAGGGAGGGAGGGAGAGAAAGAGGAGAAGATAGAAGAAGGCTCATATAATCCAACCTTCAAGCATAACTTTCCTCAATTTCACGTTTCGGTATCGTTATAGAAACCTCTATCTGTAATAAAAGCATAATTTAGGTGAATAGTACTAAAACATATATACCCATATTATATCAGTGATTTACTGTTCCATGGTCAAAATTCTTTCCTTTCTTCCTCTTCACCAAGTTCACATCTTATTTTTATCCTTTGTCTATCTGGCATCACTTGATAATCTTTCATCTTTTTTTTTTCTTTCCAGCTTCTTGTCTCTCTCTTTTTTCCGTTAAGGCGTGAATAAGCAGGCATCTCCGCCAATATGTCTATACATGGCTGAATACACTTGGTGAAAAGCAGGGTCTCCTTTTGTCTGGACCTTGGATGGCTGCGTGTCATTCCGCACCAACGGGCAGGGCCTCCCTCACAGTAGGAACTTTGCAATAATTGCCAGAACAAATTGAGCTCAGGCTTATCAGTTCCTTTCCTTTTTCCGTTGGAAAATGGAGGGAATAGGGGAACAAGGCCAGTTTTGACCATTAACAATACAGCGTAGAAATAGATTGGATACAGCCAGTGCCCAGTCATGTTGCAAACAGTCATGGGATAGATTGTGTACAAGGATGATAAGATGCGACCCTGTAATCACACAGCTAACTGAGCCCTGATTTCACCACAGCCCCCAGGGTGCTCTGGTGTGTATGATATGCATATATAGCCGTTGGCAGGGGAGTTATTGGAACTGACACACAGACCGCTGGCAGAGGTGAAAACAAAAGATGTGATGGGTCGGTGCTTGCGTTCTTTTTGCATCTGGTGAAGACCAGCAGAGGCAACTCTCAAACTGTTTTCACCAGATTGCAGTGAGAAAAATAGTCTTTGGTAAGAAATCTGAACATAGGGGAGAGAAACTCATTTAAAAATCATGTTACACTTTCCTTTTTTCCCTGCGCAAGTCTTTATCAGAATCTCTATGAATCACTGATATATTTCATGTACCTACATCCCTCTCCCCATGTTCGGCGTAGCAAATGTGTGTGTATGTATGTGTATGTGTAACTAACATTTTTTATTTTGTTTTATATGTATATAGGTAGCTGGATATGATAATGTATATACATAAATGTAAATGCAAACATGCAATGGCATGGGTGATTTTCTCCTTACATACATACGTATGTTTATACTCCAAAGGTTGATTCTAACTCTACTAAATGCCACAGACTCCCTACTAGAAATCTTTCCTTAATGAGAGATTGTGTTGGATTTGCTTGAGGGTCACATACACAACCAAGGTTATATACGGTGTTGCCCATTATTGGGTGGTTGAGAGGTGAGAGGAGACAAGACTTTACCCTAACTGGACAGCCAGACTGTTGTTTCAAAACTGCTAAAGCAGCCAGATCACCTGTGCGTGTGACAACCCAGTCTGTATTTCTAAAATAGTGTTATTTATATAGGGGTGTGTGTGTGTGTGTGTGTGTGTGTGTGTGTGTATTCTCATCCAACTGGGGTTAAGCTTTGCTCAGCTGCTTCCAAAGTGACTGGAAGTAGACAACATGAGGAGCTAAAGCCAACTGAGTGGCTTTCCATCTGCCTCTGCTTTGCTTGGAAATAACCAGCCAGAGCAACGGTTTTAGCTTTATTCATGTGTTGTTGTTATTCTGATCTGAAGCAGAGGCTGACATGAAACAAACATGGCATTTCCTTTTGAAAATTGAATTCTGAAGTTGGCTTCATCTTTCCAGAATTACAGTGCTGTTGCAGTTCCTTCCCAGCTTTGTGAATGTCATAAACAATTTACATATAAAGCTCCAAATCTGGAGGTAATGACCACATTTGTGTTTTAGGATTTTTGAGGGGAGGGGTTTGATTTTTAGTGGTTATGAAGGGATTTGTTGAGATTTGTGGGATGAATGGAACTAGTTTCCCCCATACAGGAGAGATCAAGAAATGGGGAAACAAATTCGTAATAAAAAACACCTTTGCCAGTCTTTTACTGGCAATTTTTAAGGAAACACAGCAAAATGTAAAGTCATGCAAATGAGGCTTTTTGAGGAACTTCGTTAGCATCACCCACAAGCCATAGTTTACAATAAATGGGCACTGGGGCCCCAACAGGTCATGGCCCATAGCCAGCTTGCTGCAATTGAAGTGACGCTTACAGTAAGGCGAGTCCCCTGGACACGATGTATGAGGTATGGTTGACAGTACATTATCTAAGCCAGTTGCACTGTAGTGAGTTGAAATTGGAAAACACTTAATGGAGCAAGTGGGGGGAAAAGGGGATACTAGAAAAACACAGTGCATTAAAAGTCTCTCAGCATTAAATATGCTTAGGAGAGATAAGAAAAAGAATATTCTTAGAAAAGATTTACCATTATTCTTTAGTACTATGTCCTTCCCCTCCCCAAACACACACACACACACACACACACACACACACACACACCCCTACACATCCCTACAGACAGAAGTGAAAAGGGATTTCCCTCACTGAGAACATCCTTAGCATATCTTGATGCCTTGAATCTTTTGGGGCCATAAGGAAAAATAATTGTTTTAGGGAGAAATAAGGATTTGAGAATCTTGGCTATCAAGATTATCGTTTCTGTTCTCCACACATTGCAGTGAAAAGGCAAACCATGCAATTTTGACTTAGTTTCATGTTGACACTGGTGATTGGATCACGACTGTTCTTGTAGGTACAGTTGAGGCCTATTAACTTGAGAGTGATTACAAAAGGACCCGTGATATGTACAGAATCACATTCTCCAGGGGAGGCAACTTGATGGGAAGTGTGGCTGCCTGGGTTCTAACCTCTGCTCCACTGTATACAGGATGTGTAAACTTGGGCAAGTACTTAACCTCTTTGTGCATCCCCTTCCACACCTGTAAATTGGAGCTAATAGAAGTTCCTACGTCTACTATATAAGTCACTATATGTGAGGCAATGGGGCAGAGCCTTCGCACACAGCAAATGCTCAATAGATACTAGTTATTAGTACTAGTAAGAGAACATAAGCCTTGGGGTCAGGCAGAATCAGCTTTAGATTCTACTTCTGTGTTTTTTGGCAAAGATTTAATATTTCTGAGGCCCAGAGAGTTTCTAATACATAGAATTGCAGGGTTGCTATAAGCATGAAATCCTCTCATGTGCCACAGGAAGGCCCAGTGTGTAGAACATAAGAGATGCTAAGTAAAAGTTTGTCTTTCCAAAAGTAGAGAAGAAAATACCCCTATGGTATAAACTATCATGTTCATCTTTCCTCATAATTGTTTGAATCTTTTCCTTCATTATTTTTGGAGGGAGTGAATCTTTCTAACTTGGGATTTCATGTTAGTTATTGGCCAGGAGTGGTGGTTCCTCAAAGTGATTGAAGTTGCAAACCCTGTATTTGATGGATAGTGAGAAATGGAAGCTTGTTAGTAATGAGACATAAAATTGTACCTGGCTTGTCGAAAAGACACTCTATACCTGACATTTTTTGGGAAAAAACCCTCCAAACACCATAAATGTGCTTCTTCATTGTGATGATGTGGAAATTGTCAGATTCTCAAGCAGAGAAGAAGGCAAATTAGGCCTCCCAAGCCTCTCCAAACACAGAGAGAGTAGGAAACTGATTTTCCAATACTATAATTTGCACATGATTCTAGTGAGAAAATCTGAAGGGATATCGTGGCAATATGTCTCCCCAGTGGCAGCTGATCATTATATATATGTACTCTCATTAGAGATGGTACCAGTCAGCTTTCAGAGTGTCTGTCTAGCATATTTCTGTCTTAGAACTGACTTCCATCCTTAAAGGACTGGCCCCTGCAGCCTTGTTTGTAACAAAGAACTTGCCCATCCCCCAGGCTGAAACTGGAACAGGATGGACACTTAGCCAAGACAGGCCAAGCACATTGTTTGCTGGGAGTATGGAAGGAACCTGCAGGCATGGCTGGGGCCCTGCGCCCTGCAGAAGCAGAGCAGAGGAAGTGGGACGAGAAGAGGGAGGTGGGGAAGGCACGGGAAGAGGGCAGGCTCTTGCTCCTTGTTTCAGTCCCTCTGGAGGCTGAGCCCAAACTCCTGCGTGTGGATTCTATGAGTTACCTCTGTAATTGTGCACTAATTTCTCTCTTTGCCTTAAAGCCATCTTGAGGGAATGTTGCTTCCCTCAGACCTAAACTTTACTAGGAGGAGTTCCCAAAACTTTGCTAGATTAGTCCCTAGATAGATATCTCATGGGAAACTGGCCTCAAGTTGTGGATCCAGGGAAAAACCATTTAGAGATTTCCATGGACTTAATCCTCTTCTCTGTCCCCTAGAATGTTTCCAACACCTTTATTAATTAGGTAAACTGTGGAAGGTAAAGTCATAACAAGATGGCCTTTGAAGAAATGGCGGTGACATCATGAATTCTTGTCCCGTAACTCTGTGTGACTAGAACATCATGTCATAAAAGGATTTTTGAATACTCATTTTTAAGGAAATGCAGTATGATATAGCATTTAAGTGAAATAGTAAGTTCGTATTGTAAATGTTGTGAGTTTGAAAATTTATGAAATACTAACAAGAATTGTTCGTAAAAAGGTAAAGGGGAATCACTATCAGAATTATTTACCTTTTGTAAATTACCATTTATTTCAAAAAAAAGTAATGAGTTACTATTCACACAGTAAAAAGAAGCTATTTGCTTCTCTTAAGAAGTATGTCTTCATTAAGCTGTATATATATATAGCTTAATGAGAAAAAAATATATATTTTAATTGACAGGGTCTTGCTCTATTGCCTAGGCTGGAGTGCAGTGGCACAATTATGGCTCACTGCAGCCTCAACCACCTGGGCTCAAGTCATCCTCCTGCTTCAGCCTCCTGAGTAGCTGAGACTACAGGCCCGCATCACCATGCCTGGCTCATTTGTAAATTTTTTTTGTAGAGACAAAGTTCCTCCAGATTGCTCAGGTCGGAGCTTTATATGGTTTACGTGACTAGTATACCTCCTTCCCAGAGCAGATTCTGTATCTCGGTGGGTCACTAAGTTCCTCTGTAGAATTATATATAGATTTCGAAATGCATAAATATTCCTTTCCATATGTTTTCTGGATGCTTTGATCCTCTATGCTGTTGATCTTCTTGCTTCATTTCAATGTTGTTTCAAAATGGACCATTACAATTCACTTGATTTGAAAACAAAACAAAATTCCAGCCCATGTAGTTCTTTTTTTTTTTTTTTTTTACATGTAATTCTGAGAGTTAAGAATTTATTTCCAAGCTATCAAAATTTAAAAATGTTTTGGAGATCAAAATGTCAATTCAGTTTTGCAAATCTGGTAACTCTAAAAACTCTGAGATTCTTATTGCTACTTTTATTTTATTTAGTGCAGTGGGAAGTATGTATGCTACTAGCAAAAGGTCCATGCAGTTAAAGATGAGCCAACACGCCATTCTTTATAAAAAATGACAGTTGTAACTATCGGATCCAAAGCAATGCTTGAGAGAGGCCAGGGGGCTAGAGAATGACTAGAGTTAATAGATTTGGTGCTGTTCTTTGCTTTTTTTGGTTTTCTTTTCAGTAGCTGTAGGGGTATATGTGTAGAAAGTAATGTGTTCCAGTTCCTGCAGACAGTGACACTATTTTCAGTTTCAATTGAAAACAATATCTAGGGCATATTCTTGGACAGCCAGGCCAACTGGTTTATTTCTAGTGAGCTCTGTGAAGAGCATGTTTAAAATACTCTCCAGGGTTTACTTGGGAGCTGAAGTTGTTTGATATTACAAGGCTTATTTTGAAATGATTGATTCCATTTGTGGATACTGTCATTTCCTGAAGTTAGTTGTGAGTCAAGATTATTGTTAAACATTGATAGATCCTGTTGAGGGTTTTCTAAATATGTCCAGTGGCTTCCTACATTTTATTTTAGTACTCATCATTCACATCTAGACCATGATGGAGGATTCTAACTGGTTTTGCCACAACCTTGACTTCAACGTCAGCTCTGGGCTTGGTTCATTAATGTCTGCTTTCAAGTCTGAGAGGTCTGGCTGTTACTCACTGTGATGCTAATGTTTCTTTCTAGTCCTAGATATTGATAAATGGGTGTGGTTGCTTTCAGCTCCCTGTGGCTTTGAGTCACAGCCCACATTCATTTCTAGCCAGTGTTTTGATCAGTGATTCTGTAGTGAGGATAGTTTTGGCAGGGAACTGTCAGCTACTGTAGCAAGCTCTACCCTGCTGGGGTTCCCAGACTCTAAGTTGACCAGCAAAGTGAATCAAAGCATCCAGAAAACAGACGGGAGGGGATATTCCTGGAGATAGCCTGGTCTTTGCTAGCAGTGACATGTTAAGCTTTTTGGCTTATCTATGTTTCTATTTATTTTTTTAATGGAGGCAAAGGGAAGGGAGCGTTGTGTGATGGGCAGAGAGGACAGTGGGTTGGTGGAGATATTAGGGGAAGGGGTGAGACTAGGTTTGGACAGAAAAAAAATTAGAATTGCACAGTATGTTAACCTTTTTTTTCTTTTTTTCTTTTTTTACACCTTGTTAAACCACCAAACTCTTTTTCTCTCAGATGTGCCCTTGATTTTTTTTGAAAGTTAGAAGCATAACCATGCTGGATAAGCACAAAAACTCTGAGCTTACATAAAGCGTATAATGATGTTATCAATAAAATTTAAAAACAAAATTACCAGAGTGGTATGTATTTAATTATGCACACACTTCTTACTGTGCTATATAGTAATAATAGCAAGCGAATCACATAAACACTATAGCTGATGTTACTTTTAATAGGGAAGGTAACTAATATTTATTGAATCCCTAATATCTGCTGGGCTCCTTGCTGGGTGCTTTACATATGTTATCTCATTTAGTGTATCGCTAACAAGGTGTTTCCAGACTCAGTGTGGGCAGAGGAGGGAGAAGTGACACTTCTGGACCCTTCTAAAGATGCAGAATTCTCTTTTCCTTGTCAGGGGCACACATTTTCCCAATGGTCCAGGTGTCTGTCACATCTCCTTGATTTAGGAATTTGTGCTTCCTGAGTCCTGGAATCTTAGTCACCCCTGGACAGAGTGAGGACACAGTGCCCAGAGTTGGGAGTTGACCGAACCTACCTTCAGATGGGATTTCTGCTTGAATACCAGGAAGCAGAACTCAGAGTAACTCAATAGTTTTTGAGGAGAATGTGAACAGGAGACTCACTGCAGCCCCCAGCAGTGCTCTCCTCTTTCTCTCCCAGTGCACAGCCTCCCCAAGAGAAGGAAGTCAAAGGGTGGGTTTCAGAGAAGGCCCCACCACATTCATCCCTCTTATGCCCTTCCAAACATGTTCATTGACAATAGCATTTCACTATTTAGAGTCTGGCTCTCTCATCTTTTGATATTAGGGAATTCTTTGAAAGTCTGACAACAATCTTTACACTCTTCAGAAAAATATACCAATATTGACACTTCAGGTTAACATTCCTTGATTTAGAGATTCACACAGACCACCAAGAAAAAGCTCTGGGAGGATGAGGGAGGGTAGTTGAGAGTCTATCAGCCGTTGATTCTCTTGAGGATGATGCTGGGATGGGGTGAAGAGCTGGGGCTGAGATTAGAAGAAACAAGGAGTAGGAGAACAGTGCTGAGAGCACTCATGAAGGTGCCTACAAGGAAGAGAGAAGGAGCCTGGAGGGGAAAAGGGAAAAGAGACAACAGAAAGGGCCCTTGAAATGGTACTCCAAGGGGGACATGGGAAATTGTAAGTCCAGGAAGACAATTAAGTCAGGGAAGAAAGCGAGGTATTTAGATACAAACACAGAATTGTAATAACAAGAAGTTGTTTACTATAATATGTGAAATCCTGAATGGTATATAACTTAGTGTGAATTATGCTTTCTAAACATTCAACTGCTATCAGAGAATAATTGCCATGCTAAATTATTTATATTTGTGGAGCAAATGACTTTAGGCACTCAGGCTTTTATCTCTTCCTCTGAGGAACCTTTTGAACTTCGTTTTCTTGAACCCTGTGCCATCCAGGCAGGTGTGTTACTGGAAAACTTCAAGGATCTTGAGTTATTAGCCCTTATTATTGGTGCCGCCACCATTGACATGCCCTAGATGCCCCCTGCTTTTTCTTTTTTTTGCTAAGAGATTAATATTGAATACTTGTTGGGCATCTTACATTAACAGCTATTGTTTGATTTCTGTTTCCTTTTTGTGAAGCCAAGTGAAAAAATCTTTAATTTTTGGAGCATAGAGAGGATAATATATCATTTTGGTAAAGTTACTGGCTATATTCCATCACTGAGAAAATGCTAGCCATATGGGATGGGTTGAATTGTGTCCCTCCTGGAAGATATGTTGAAGTCCTTATTACCTCTGGTACCTATGAATGTGGTCTTACTTGGAAATAGGGTCTTTGCAGATACAATCAAGTTAAGATGAGGCTATTAGAATGGGGGCTATTAGAATGGGTCCTTAATTCAATATTGAGGCAGGAGAATAGGGTCTGAAGGCAGAGAACCTAAGGCCGATTCATGCCGACTTTGTTATTTTTAATTGACAAATTATAATTGTAATATATTTATGGGGTACAAGGTGATGTTTTGATATATGTATATATTGTGGAATGACTAAAGGTACAAGGTGATGTTTTGATATATGTATACATTGTGAAATGACTAAAGCAAGCTAATATATCCATCACCTCACACTCTTACTATTTTTAATGGTGAGAACATTTGAAATTTACTCTCTCAGCAATCAAAAGGAAAAGGAAAACCCCAACTTTTCACGCCTAAGTAACAAAAGGACCAGAGGCTACTCCTTTTGCACTCCCCTCCCTTTTTTGCCTGGCAGATGGAAGATTGAGAGTACCAATCAGATGTTTGCATAGCAGTGTAACTTTGTAACTTCACTGCAGCCTCTGAATGGGGGCCAAGTCTTCATTTGCATAGGAGTGCAACTTGTAACTATTTAGCTTCTGATTGATTGTGGAAAGCAACCAATCAGACGTGCGCATAAGAGTGTAACCTTTATAACTTCACTTCAGCATCTGATTGAGGGCCACTACTTTATTTGCATGGGGCATATACCAAATGGCCAATGGGAAACTTTGAAGGTATTTGGACCCCAGAAAATTCTGTAACAGGGCTCTTGAGCCGCTATGCTTGGCCTGCTCCCACCCTGTAGAGTGTGCTTTCATTTTCAATAAATCTCTGCTTTGTTGCTTCATTCTTTCCTTGCTTTGTTTGTGCATTTTGTCCAAGACTTTGTTCAAAATGCCAAGAACCTGGACACCCTCCACTGGTAACAATATGACTGATGTCCTTCTAAGAATAGGAGCAGACACCCAGGGAAGGAGGTCATGAGAAGATGGGAGAGACAGAGATTGGGCTTATGCTGCTACACGCCAAGGGATGCATGGGGCCATGAGAAGCTGGAGGAGCCAAGGCAGCTCCTCCCCTAATGGCTTTGGAGGAAGCATGGCCCTCCCAAGATCTTAATTTTAAACTTCTACCTTCCAGAACTGAGAAAATAAATTTTTTTTTTAAGTCACCCAGGTTGTGGTACTTTGTTACCTCAACTTAGGGAACTAATACACCATGCATAACTATTTTTCTATAGTTAGTAATCATTTTGATCCTATTTTGAATGAGTTCTTTAATTTTATATACTCCTGCTTGAGATAGAATACTTGTTAGAGTAATAAAAATCCAAAATATTTTCCCAATTAATATTAAATTCAAATACCCTACTTGTATAGGCCATGTATATGATTTTTATATCATTTATATATGTGATGACTCAAATTTACCTTTTCACAAAATGCAAAATTGCTATTTTCCTTTTAAAACTAAAAAATTAATGTTATTATCCTTAGTGAACAGAAAATATAAATAACAATATCATATAATTTTTTAGTACTTTTTACCTGAAATATTCTAAATAAGATTCTGACTTAAAAATACCAAAAGATATATTTACTCCTAAATCAAAAAATTACTTCAGAACAAATACTTTTAAGAAAGTTTTTAAATATTGCCTGACATTGGTCACTATTTATGTCTAGGACATCTAATTATTGAAAACGATAGCAAAAACAAGAGAAAATCACAAATGGCTAAGTAAAAAGCCTCTGCAAAACAGCTTATGCAATAAATAAACCATATGGTCAAGGGATATCCAAAGTCTCAAATTTATTTTGAGACCAGAGTCCATCTGATCCTGCAAATTACCTTCAGGGAAAGATGGTGGTGCTACCCTAGTCACTCCCATGGGTGTCTGTCATGAGCGTGACTTCCAGGACTGTTTTAAACAGCAAAGAAGGCAGCCAATTCTGAGATGTGATTAGCTAAGTACACCCTTTGTAGTGGTGGTTGCCTGTTTATGCTGCTGCCTCCCTGCCCTGCATATAAGGCTTCTGTGAGTTGTTCCTCCTGTTAAATTAGATGTGTTTTGGATCGTACTCAGCTTCTTACTTTTCTTGTCATTTGCCTAAGTGAAATTTATCATAAAGTCTGTTGTTTTGAATTCAGTGCCAGGAAGACTAGTTGCAAAGGTACCCAAAGGAGTTCATTCCAAGATGACTCTGAGATGTGAATATCATTGCAGAATCATATCAAGGTCACTTGTATTTATTTTTTCCCCCTAAACAGTTTCTTGACTTTAAAATGCCTTTGGAATTTTAAACTCAAAATTCTAATCCCTTTCAGTGAGCTCAGTCTCTATGCAAAACTTGCTTCCCGCCTGCCAAATTGAAAGCATCTGGATGGAATACTGAATTTAGGTCATTAAAAAAAAAAAAAAAAAACAACCCAGTGTGTCCTCCTCTAGAAGAAAGGAAGGAACTCAAATCCAATAACATCTCACAGAGAAGAAGGTCAAATTGTTCCAACAGGAGCTTTTCTTTTCAACAGTTGGTTGGAATTGAGTATGGGACACTTTCCCTGTTCCCTATCTCTCCTTCCCCAGACACCAAATCTCAATGCCTGATTTAAATTTTTAAAGAGTTACAGCCTTTCACTCTCAGTTGTCGGTATAGCACCATTCTCTCCTAAGAGGAATGATTGGAGTATTCCTAGTTAATAACCTGAGGTTAAGCAGAGGGGAACAACACTTTTCCATCTTCCCAGGGGAGGCTTCTGGAGTGGTGTAGACAGGGCTTCTCAGACTTGAAAGTGCATAGGAATCCTCTGAGGGTCGTGCCAGCCTGCACATTTTTCTTAGGTCACCCTGGGGTAGGGCCTAAGCTTTTGCATTTCTGAAAAGCTCCTAGGTGATACCAACAACTGCTAGTTGGTGGACCACATCTTGAGTAGCAAGGAGTGGCACACTTTGAGAACATCTAGTTTAGGTCAACTTTTTTGGTCCAGACTTTCTTCCAATACCTGGCCATTTCTGGGCTTAGTATGGTGGTGTGCATATAGGACTTAGCATTAATATCTACCATACATGGATGTAATTCCACCACTTCCTCTTTCTCCTTCATCCCAAATTTCTCCCCACAAGATGCACTAACTGATATTTTAAAAATCAGTGTGCACAGAAATTTGTCATTGCAGAACATTTTTAATTGAGGACAGCGTGAGAAAACAAGGTAAGAGGTTTATCTATATTGAACCTATATTCCGTCATCAGAGAATTCAGAATATAATTTTACCAGAGGTGATAGAGTGTCCTATTTATGTATTTAGCACTAAGGTAAGTAATAGCCACAATGATAGCTGATTGAGACATATTTAATTTTCAGCTTTCCAAAAGCTCTAAATAAAAAAGATGATAATAATATGACCAAAGCTATTATATCCACAGCAGCACTTAAGACTGATAGATATAATGTTCCACTTAGGAGCTATTACCGTACGATTAACTGGATGGTATTAAAAAGAAGTTTCTTAACACACTTAAAGTTATAAAGCTGTTCAGAAATAGATCTGTGCTTCTCAAGTAAATACAAACAAGGACTGCAGTCATTTTAGTGGATAATAAAAGAAATCAACAAGCCAACTCCAGCTCCCCATGGATGAGATTTAAAGTAACAAATCTATGCTACTTTATGCAATTAACATAAAATATACTTAAATTTGGAAGATTTACTCTGCCATCACCTTCCCACACAACAAACACAAATCCCGGGCTAATTTGCCTTCGTTAATTCACATGCAGTTGCAGGGCTGATTTCTGCTTTCAGATGCTTATGTGCAATCTAGCTTCAAGTTAAATTACTGCATATAAGGGCCCTTTAGCCTCTGTTCAGATCCTGAAGGAATCACAGGTTATACACATCATAAGCTTTAAGCCTGATTCCCCAACCCTGAGGGAGGCTCTAACGCTGTATACAGAATCAAATGCGTTTGTGGAGAACAATTGCTTGCCAATTGTCTGGCAGAACTCACCCAGCTGCTTGGCTCTGAAAGGGAGAGGACTGTGGTGGCCTCAAGTGGGAAGAGATATTTTCCAAGATGCCTTTTTAATGGGCAACTTTCCTGACCCTGCTTTTCCCCATATATGGCAAAGAATGGTCCTAATAAATTATGACTGAGGATCAAATACATCATTAACAACTTTTGGTGTTTTGGAGTTCTTTTTAAAACAGGATATTTAGAATGTTCTACTATTCCTCTTCAGTAAGGAAGACCCTATTCTGAAAAAGAATAAATACTACAAAATGTTTCAATATTATCACAGTAAAATAAGAGGATGGAGGGACAAAAGAAGGAGGTTGTAGGGAATGAGAAGGCAACCAGATGCAGAAGGTCTCATGCCAACATTCAGGCAGACAACAAAAGAGAAACAGAGCTGGAGAGAAGAGGCAGGATGCAGAGGAAATGCCATGAGCAGAAAGACAGCCATATTTGTTTAAACACTCACATTATGCTGTAGATGGGTCTTATTTAAGAGTGTTTGAAGGAAGACTAGCTCCTTTACTCATAAAAAGAGTTGACTGAGAACCCAGATTATTCACTGATAATCTGCATTTTAAAATTAGAACATAAGAGAAGAGGGTAGCAGCTGTGTGAGGTCAACTGGGACACAGCCAGCTATGGATTGCCTGGATGAAAAACGGGGTGGGGTAGAGGCTGGAGAATTCTCAGCTTCCTCTGTTTTAAGTTTTGGTTTTCCTCAATTCCCAAAGAGCTAAGGTCTTGCCACATATTTTCCATATTTAAAAAAAAAAACTCCAAAGATGAGGGAAAACCTCCAAACATATTACACCACCATCATATTTGATCCTTCCAACAAGTCTGAGAAGTAGAATGAACAGGTATTCATACCACTCTCATCCAGTCAAAAGGCAGATGAGGAAACAGACCTGGCATTGAATTTCTTGGAGAAAATTACCTAGCTAGGAAGAAGTAGTCGTATTCATAGTGGTTAAATAAGGAGTGGCTCTGCCACCAGGATATTTTGGGCAAGTAATTTAACTTTTCTGTGCTTCAGTTTCCTCATCTACAAGGAAAATGAAAATGATAATAAGAATACCTGATTTTTAGGGTGGTAGTTAGCATTAAATGAGGTAATACAACAAGCACTTTGAACAGTGTTTGGCAAAACTCTTAAGTGCTAAATAAATGCTGGGTATGACTTAATTATTAAGAGAGATTAAGTTATTCAGACCAGGTGTTCTAGATTCACATCCCAGAGCTTATTTTAATAAACTATAATTAGACGACCACTGAGGAATCAGCGAGAAATCAGAGATTACTACCTGTTTTCAGAGTCAGGGAATGCGTCAAACACACATTGATGCTCTACAATGGAAGAAAACACAGAGGTTTCAAGCAGAACACAAGGTCTGTTTAGAAGGTTTCTGACTGAAAAAAGTTCTCCTGGAAATGCATTCATGCTCTGAATGTTTGTCTCCGCCCTAAAATTCATATGCAATTCTAACTCCCTAGAAGGTGGGGCCTTTGGGAGGTACTTAGGTCTTAAAGGTGGAGCCTTAAGGAATGGGATTAGTGGCCTAATGAAAGGAGATACAAGGGAGATGATTTCTCAGCCATTTGAGGATACAACCATGAAACAGCCATCTGCACATCAGGAAGAGAGCCCTCGCCAGACACCAGGTCTGCCAGCATCTTGATCTTGGACTTCCCAATTTTCAGAACCGTGAGAAATAAATGTTTGTTGTTTCAGCCACTTAATCTATGGTATTCTGTTAGAAGCCTGAACTGCCTGAGACAGACTCATTAATCAAGAAGTTTTTTTAAGATAAAATGTTTCCGGCCAGGCGCGGTGGCTCAAGCCTGTAATCGCAGCACTTTGGGAGGCCGAGATGGGCAGATCACGAGGTCAGGAGATCGAGACCATCCTGGCTACCACGGTGAAACCCCATCTCTACTAAAAAATACAAAAAACTAGCCAGGCGAGGTGGCGGGCGCCTATAGTCCCAGCTACTTGGGAGGCTGAGGCAGGAGAATGGCGTGAACCCGTGAGGCAGAGCTTGCAGTGAGCTGAGATCCGGCCACTGCACTCCAGCCTGGGCAACAGAGCGAGACTCCGTCTCAAAAAAAAAAAAAAGTGTTTCCGTTCCAAAACCAAAATGTCTCCCATCCAAAGCTAGGTTTTTGTGGCTAAAAATGTTTTGCTCCCAAGACAACTCTCTCCAAACTTTTTGTTTTTAAAAAGTTGTGTAATTATACTATCTGTTTAACCATGCATAGTTTTAATTTTTAAACATAAAAGCAGCTCTATTAAGATTAGAAGTCCTTTAAGCATTGGAGGCAGATTTGGTTTGTAGGTTTTAACTGCCAAATATAAAAAGTACATCATCTTGTGGTCTTACCCATAACAATGACAAAAAAAAAAAAAAAAAAGACAATCCTAGGTATGGGAAAACCTCAGAGGGGTAACTCCCAAATCCTATAGAGAACATAGAATATCCAGGCCAGGTCACGCTTTGCATTTGATAACTGAAAGAAGGAAAGAAAAAATTCAAGCCTACTACTTCAAATACATTGAAGTTTATTATGTAGCAGCCACTTGGTTTCTATACCCACCTAGGAGCAAATAAAGGAATGGGGGCACCCAAACCATAGGCTAGAGGATTGAGGTTAGCAATAGACTGTGGAATGGGGCCACCCCAAACGGTGAAGCTTGTTAAATGATAGGGTTACGAGAGTTCATTTTTTAGAACTCTGTAGGGTAAATTCTACAGTGAAGGGGTCCAGAATTTAAACTTAAATGTCTCTATTTAAACGTTTTGCAGTAATTTATGAAAAGTTCCTTACAAAAGCAATGCTCAACATGAAGATGCTGTTACCTATACAATTTAGATAAATATTAATTTGACATAAAATTGAAAGTTCATCATTTCAGTGTCATTTAGAACAGAATTATAAGGTTCTTATTCTTTTTGATAAATCATGTTCTTTTGCTTGCTTCTCCAACTTGAGTTCTCATATCTTTATATTCCTACATCTGGCAAATAGTTTTAAACTCATATAATCTCTTAGAAGATGATTATGTAGTCAAAAATATTGTTAGGGGAATATGACCTTCCAGTGGTTTTATAAATTGCCATATTGAAGAAACCCAAACCAGAATAAATGACTCAAATCGTGTGCCTCCTTATGGTTATTTAAATTTGCATATTCATATTAAAAGAGAAGAGCTGCCCTCTTTTCCAAAAAATAATTTCACTAATAGCTTCGGAATCTTTGTCTTACAAACTGGTCTATTAAAAATTTTACCTATCAATCATATGTTTTAATTAAACTACAGACTTTATTTGGATTTCCCCAATTTTCTCACTAATATCTGTTTTCTATTCCAAGATTCAATCCAGGATCCCACATTGTATTTAGTTGTCACAGCTCTTTAGTCTCCTCTAATCTGTGACTTAGATTTCTTGAGTTTTCCTTCTCTTTGGTGATATTGACACTTTTGAAGAGTACTGGATAAGTATTTTGTAGAATGCCTGTCATACCATTTAGTAAAATTTTCATACCTTAAAAATATAAATCATAGAATTTATGAGCTGGAAGTGACTTCAGAAATCATTTTATTGATGAGTCTAGATTCCTGGTTTTACTGCCTTGGAAAGCAAGGCCTCTATGGTTTAAATGGCTTCCCTGTAGTCAGATGCCTGGTGAAGCTGGGCCAGGATCAGCACTCAGTTCTTTTGCCTCACACATGATGCTTTTCCAAGGCACCATGCAAATAATGCATCTGTCTCTACCCAATAAACACGTTACCACAGTGGGGACCTACACACCCTAAGGATGCTGTTTTATGCTGCAAGGGCATTGTTCACATAGAATGTCTTGTGAATGCAGTTACAGAGTCAGGTGGTGCTATGTCTACTTGAACTATATGTAAGATGATTGGAGGTGGCTTATAATAAAAGAGAGTGAAACAAACATATAGCCAGATCCTGCAGGTTATTTGGATATAATGTGATTGGCAAGTGGTCCTAGTCTTCTACCCAGACCTTATTTTTAGAAGAGAGTGGCTGAAAGGCAGAAATTTTTATCTTTTTTGGCAAGGGACTGAGGTAGGAAGTGACTCCTCCTTTCTATTTCAGTGTGTGGTGTGTGTTTTCTTTGCAATAATCATATTTTTTCCTTACTTGTCAAATAAATGAAAATAAGTTTTTATTCTTCCGTCTCTATTACAGACAGGTACTGGAAGGCTGACCAAATCCAAACCAAAACAAAAACTCAAACACTTTTCATTAATCTTGTAATTCATAACTTCATATTTTATGTGATAGAACTTCCTGTATGTCTACTTTCTGTGTTAAAGTGGAGTTTTGCTATAGTTACCAAAATAAGAGATGTAAGCTAACAGAGTGGGATAAAAGATTTGCACACCACATATCTAACAAAAAACTAGCATTTAGAACACATAAAGAACTCTCAAAACTCAACAGTGGAAAAAGCAAACAGTCTAATTAGGAGGTGGGTAAAAGACATGAAGAAACGTATCACCAAAGAAGATATCCAGATGGCCAATAAACACAGGAAAAGATGTTAAACATCGTTAGTCATTAGAGAAATGCAGATTAAAGCCACTGTGACATAGTGCCACATACCAATCAGAATGGCTGACATAAAACAGTGCCAACACCAAATGCTGGTGAGGAAGTGGAGGAGCTGTGTTACTCATACATTGCTGAAGAGAATGTAAAATGGTACAAACACTCTGGAAAATACTTTGGCAGTTTCTTAAAAAAAAAATTAAACATGCAACTACCATACCATTCAACAGTTGCACTCTTGGGCATTTATCCCAGAGAAATGAAGACATGTTTACGCAAAAATATGTACATGAATGTTTATATCAGTTTTACTGATAATGCCCCCAAACTAGAAACAACCCAGTTGTCCTTCGGTGAGTGAAAGGATAAACACATTGGGGCACCTCCACAAAGTAGAAAATACTCAGCCATAAAGGAAGTCATTGATACATGCAATGCCTTGGATAAATTGCTGAGTGAAAAAAATCTGAAAAGGTTAGACTGGCTGGACATGGTAGCTCACGCCTGTAATCCCAGCACTTTGGGAGGCCGAGGCAGGTGGATCATGAGGTCAGGAGTTCGAGACCAGCCTGGTCAACATGGTGAAACCCCGTCTCTCCTAAAAACACACAAAAAATTAGCTGGGCACAGTGGCACACGCCTATAATCCCAGCTATTTGGGAGGCTGAGGCAGGAGAATCACTTGAACCCAGGAGGTGGAGGTTGCAGTGGGCTGAGATTGCGCCACTGCATTCCAGCCTGGGCAACAGAGTGGGACTCTGTCCCAAAATAAAAGGCCTCATATGGTTCCTTTTGTATAACATTTTTGGAATGACAAAATTACAGAAATGGAGGTCAGATTAATGGTTGCCAAGGATTAAGGAGTGAGTGGAGGTGGGAGGGAAGTGGGTGTGGCTATAAAAGGGTAACATAAAGGGTCCTGTGGTGATGGAAATGTTTTGTATCTGGACTATATCATTCTCAATATCCTGGCTGTGATGTTAGACTTCAGTTACCAAGAAGTTAGCAGTGGGGTGCACTGGGTAAAGGGTAGTCAGGATCTCACTGTATTATTTCTTAATAACCTTATGTGAACTTAAAATTTCCTCAAAACAAAGAGTTTAGAAAGAAAGGGGGCCTACTTTTTATTGAAAATAGCTTTGTTTGAATTTTTTAAATAATCAGATATTCATGAATTATTGGTGCAATAAAAATATCAAATAGGAGAGAAAAGGAGAATGTAAAACAGTTGTGAGTCTTCATTAAGGAACTGTTAAGACACAGAACTTGGCTCATTGCTTCCCTTCAGTCACAGCCAAGAGGGAAACATAAAAGTGTTACATAGCTGTTATGTAGATGGAAAAATACAAGTAATTCAAAGACTGGTGCATATTTGGAACCAAGATTATTTTCATATTATACAGTGTAAAAAATATATTAGAAATGCCTTATTTATACCTGTTTGTATATGGCGATTCCTGGTAGACAAATACATTGATGCTTTTATTGGTATTATAAAACTTTGGGATTTAAGAACTCACTTTCTAAGACAACAAATGGCCCGTACTTTTCTTCCTATAAAACAGAAAATTTAAAGAAAATAAACACAATCAATTTCTAGGTGGAAAAAACTGAATTACTGGAAGGATGATAACAAACGTAGAAAGACTCAGCCATTATTCTTGTTGGAATTGGTTTGTAACTGCTCTTTTTAACTTAGTTTTTGGTGCAAGAGTTTTTTGATAATTCTAAGTGGTGATGAAACAGCTGTGATAAATAATTTTTAAAAAACATAAAATTTCACATGTACAGTACATCAAAAACAAAAGTATCAAATACCTAGAGTTATGAAGGCTGGACACGTATAGGACATAGATGAAGAAAATGATAAGAATTTAACAATATAAGAACTGAATGGAAGGAGGAGATATCACTGGAGAACTGTGGGCAGGGTTTTTTTTTTTTTTAGTTCATCTGGAATAGCCGGCACTGTGGAAAATAGAGAGTGGTATTTGTCCTTCCAGATACTAAATGTATTTTAAAGCTATAGTAATTTAATCATTATGGTACTAAGACCACAACAAACAGATCAATGGAACAGAACACAAATTTCAGAAATAGCTGACCACAAGTAGGAACTTAGAATTCAGTGCATGTGATATTTCAGTTTTTATTAAGGGAAAGCTTCCCAAAGCGTCCCTAAGCCGTAGTGTGCTATTAGATGTTTAACTATCAGCTCTCTGAAAAAGCATGTAAATATATACAAATACATTTATTATAAATTTTACTGATACAAAGGATACGTAGCCCACAACTTACAAATAATAAAATATACACAATACTCTTTATTATAAATAAATATAATTCCATATAGTTAATTGATTCACCAAGAATGCTTCTCTTGATTTTTTTTTCTTTGACTCTGTAGTCAACATTCAGCCATGATTTGACAAATGGAGCTTATTCCAGTCTGCTGACTCTTTCCCCAATAAATTTATTGCCATTAAATCTGATATGTGGCTTATTGTTAAACTATTTCTCACCCTTGTATAAATTATTAATTAATTAAAAACCCTTTCAGCTTCAGCACTAAATCAGGCCCTGATTTCTAGCACTTGCTGATTGCCATAGAATAAATACTTCCACTATGACCAATGTTAAGCTATCGACGTAGTCACTGAGTGTGGAATTAGGAAGAGATGCAGGTCAGTACACCTGCATCTGCCAGGTATTCCCACTATCCAGATGTGATAGTCATAACTGACTTCAAGAGCATAGATAATAGCAAAATAATTAGGAACCACTATGCTATATTTATTACCTTTGTTTTTTATATGATTTATTAAGTTTCCATAATTTTTAAATAATGGCTGCATTTTACAAGTAGTTCAAAATTTCTGAAAATTTGACAATTGACTTTCGTAAGCTGTTGTGCTTTTACTCCAACATATCACTGTCCCTGAGGTGGAACCACAAAGTAAAAGATTTTAAATTTCCTGAAATATTTAAATCATAAAGTTAAAAAAAGATGCAAATAATAGAAAATTGATTAGTTACCTTTCTGAAAGGCAATTTAGCAATATATATGAAAATATAAACTTTACCAATTCTTTGACCAAGTCTCATTTTATCCATTAATTCAAGACATTTATTGAGAGTGTATTATGGGCCAGCAAGTTCTAAGAATTAATTTCACAAGTGTATAAAGATGTATAAGGAGGAGGCTTGCCACAATGTTTTTATTATAACAAAAAAGTCAAAAAAATGTAAGTGTTCACCAACACAGGATTGGCTAAGTAAATGATGGTTCATTGATATAATGGAATACAAAGTGAACATTAAAAATAAAGCTGGAGACCAATGTTTATGGTAATGGAAATATGGCCATGGTATACTTAAAAGCAAAACCATTAGGCTTTAAGAGTACATATAGTATAATCTCATTTTGTAAAAAATTGTATCTCTATACATACACATATATGTGTAGAGAAAATCTGGAACTGTTAAAAAGGCGAACCTTTCTATTTTGAATGAATGGTTTATAGTGAACATGTATTACCTCTAATAAAAAAAAGTTCTTTTTATTAAAAATTGCTGTGATAAGTACTTCTATCTCGTAGTTGAAGGATGTTCTAGAAAAGGAGCTTTAGACTTGAAACTAAGTCTTTGGGGTTGTAATATCGTTATCATTCCCTTTAGTCGGGTATCTGTTTGAAAATTCTCATGGTAAAAAGTAAAAAGTTTTTTTTTTTAAAAGGGGTTTTCCTTTCATCTTCATTTTCCTCTGGCTGTGTGACCTTGATTGGGATAATTACCTACTCTGAGCCTTATTTTCCTTATCTGAGAGGGAGGTAGACTGTGTTCTCATCCATACTATTTACTCTCTCACTGATGACTTTGAACCAGTTATTTAAATGTTCTGCTGTTTAGTTTCCCTGTGGGAAATGGGGATAATGGTAATAGTGGTACCTATTTAATAGGGTTATTGTATTAAATGGAGTAAAATAATGTGCCTGGTATTGAAGAGGTTTTGATTATTCTTATTACATACGGAATAGGATGCTGCTGCTGCTGCTACTAAAATATGCCTCAACGATTTGTTGTGGGGATTGCATTTACTAAAATCTGACACCTAGTAAGTATTCAACAAATACAAGTTGCATCTACACTGAAAGTAATGGAATAAAAACATAACCTAAGTTTTCTTTATTTCTAGAGAATAGCCAATATAATTCATCCCATGTCATATCCAGAGTCTAAATAATAAAAGATTGAATGCAAGACTCTTGATTTTCATTTATTAAAGAAAATACCCCCTCCCTGTTTAGTTATCCAGTGTGCATATGTGTGTGTGTGTGTGTGTATATATATATACACATATATATATATTTTTATATTTCTATTTTAAAATCTGGGCTGTCTTATTAAGCAACACAAATAATATTGTATAATTTTATTTCCAGAAATCTCTGTTGGATCATCCTAATTCTTTGTGATTCCATTAACTAAAAACAATTTGTAGTGCCTTACTTGATATTCTCTGTAAATGGAAGCCATACAATTATGCTATTTTAAATAATTTAAAGTGCCATGTTCCCTACCACCTATTTGCTTGGACAATATATTATTCTGTGTACATGACTATCGGATGCCAACATGCTGCCTGGTCTATTAATGAGGAGCCATTAACCATGTGAGAATCAGAGACAATGTATATATAAATGATATATTTTAATTTAACACATGACAGCAAGGTAAGGCTGAGTGACAGATCGTATTTAGCTACAAATAAGGGAAGAACTCATTGCTTAGAGTGTTCAAGTCACAGGTGAATAGCAGAAGGTTTTTATTCCTTCCCTGACAGAATAAATTTATCTCCTTAAAAGTCACCTTTATGCTTTCTGCTTATCAGGAAGGCTGCATCCTGTATTTCAGTTTTATGTGGACAAGACATTAATTTTAAGTGAAAGACATTGTTCTGTGCTGGAATTAAATGAGGTCGTTATAGGTTTGAGTGGTAAAGGTGGAGAGTTTGGGTTCATGTTTGACTTTAATGAGAAAAGTGCTGTGTGAATATGGTCCTCTCAACTTTTTTGGCACTGAAAGCAAAATGTAAATGGGGCAATGAGGTTGAAAGCCATCAGTAACTTCTGTGAGTGCCTGGAGTCGGGTGTACATCTGATATCATCAGCAAGGGAAGGTAGCGTAGGAATATATGCTTTCCTTTCTCAGTCAAGAGATTGCTATGGCCACTTAGAATTGATTTTATGTAGAGGAACCTGAAGAGTGTTGACCTCTGCTGTTGAGAAAGGAACTTCGGAGGTCACGTTGTTTAAACCAAAGTTGAATCCTTTCAACAATGTCTGTCCATTTCTTAAAATGCCTCCAGAGAGAGATTTAGTCACTTCTCTTAATATGGAAATGTCATCAAATTGGCAGGCTAGAAAGGTGATGATTAGGACAGAATATTTAAAACAACCTTAATATGTCCCATGTCTTCATGAAAACAAAGGAGTTTTGTTCAAATAAGGCCAGTAAGACCAATTCACCTCGATTCAGGGAAGGCTCAGGTGACTGACTGTAGAAGAGCATGAGCTAATTATTAATTAAATAATAACTAGTTTAACTTCCTCTGCCGCAGTCGCACTTCCTGAAAGGGCAGTTTACATAATTTTCACTTCCTCACTTCTTATTCATCGCTTTCTATATCACCTGGTGAGACCTGGCTTTTGCCTTTTTGCATCAATTGAAGTGGTTTTAAAACTCAAGGTGTTTGTGCCCAGTCCCCAGACTCTGTTTAGACTTAAATTACTTGACCTCTCTAATGTATCTGATAGATGGGGAAAGCACTTACAAGTATTCTGAAATACATGGAATCCCATTATTCTCATACATGCTGTAATTGGATGAGGCCTGGGCTTTCTATAGCTCCCCCTCAAAATCGAGAGGAGTCGAACTGTCCTGAACGTGTCTGTTTTTTCCATTTTTGATATTTAATGAGCACTGCTAGGTCAGGCATTGTGTTCTCTGCCTTAGACATGTTATCTGATTCAGTGTCCAGCAATGCCAGTATTTGGTAGCTTCACCTTCTTTTTACAGGTGAGAAAACTGAAGTTCATAGTGGGGGTTGCTCAGGTTTATATAGCTAGTTAGGTGGTGAAACCTAAGTTCAAAACCAGCATTGAGTCCTTGTCTGGTATAGAGTAACAGAGGACTGCCGAGAGCAGCTCTTGCGTGGGTAGAAATCGGCTGCCCAGGACATCTGTTGCAGTGGTAGGAGCGAGCATTAGTTGGAGAGGTAGAATGTTACTGAAAAGAGGAGGCTGGGAGTGAAGGAGTAACCTTACATATATGTGAGGTTCGGCAGCACGGATTCAGACTGGCCATCCAGGGGAGCAGAGGACAGTGACTCAAGTCAGGATGTGAAATTAAATTTAAACTCTCCCCAAGGAGAATTGTTGGCTTAGCTCTTCAAAGTCATAATAAATAAATGTCTGCTTACCACATAAATCATAGACTTTGCTCAACTTTTTCATTGCTGCATCCTTAAGCTTTAATACAAAGACAGTTAATAAATGTTTATTGAATGTTACAATTCCCTTTCCTCTTGAAATTCTCTAACATCTAGGAAACCACACACTCCAGATTGTCCTCCCAACTGCCTGGCTGCTCCTCACCAATGTCTTTGTGTGTTGTATTTTCTCTTAGATCTTGTGATGTTTCAAGAGTCCACCCTTACCACACATGTTAAGTGTCTATATCTTCCCCCCATAACCATACTTATGTTTTAGGGGGCTTATAAACTCCAGTGGCTTTAGCTATCCTGTATAATGCCTCCAGTATTGTGAGTTCAGTTTAAATTTCTCTCCTGAGCAACACAGCTGTGTGTCCAACTGTCTCCTTGTAAACTCCACTTTGGATTCCCACAGGCATCTCAACATCAGGACATCTAATATGTCCCAACTGAACTCACTAGGTCCCCATATTCAAACATTTGTGTTTCGCTGTCCGTGTAAATTTTTCCCTCAAGAGGAAGGTCTAGAACTTTCATTCGCTACTTTAAAAGTTGCATGGCCCAAGAAAAATGTAGAACTACTTTGCATTCTTCCTAGGAGAAAACTCTTTCCCATGAACCACAATCCCAGTGGTTGGGATTTAAAAATGTTGGATATTGCAAGATTTCTCATCTAAATCTCATGCCTCTCATGGATGTAACACAATTTCTTGGTTTCCGCATGTGGCAGCCTGCTTTGCTGTGCTACCAATCCTTGGGTGTTTACACCTAGTTCTGCCTTTAGGATGAGCCTTCCTGACAGTTTGGTATGGACTCCTCTGTTAAATGGAAATGAATTGAGACAAGGACAAACCTATCCAAGGATATCAAAAAGAGAAAACTTTAAAGAAGGACAGAGTAAGCAACTATATCAAATGATACAGAAACAAAAATAATGAGAAATGAGAAAAGGTAATTAGGGGGATTAGGAGGTGCTTGGTACTAATGAGGGAAATTGTGGAAAAGAGAGATAACAAGGTGTTGAAAAAGAGAGTAGATAATGTAGAGGGTGTAAAAACCTACAAGGTACTGGAAAGGGCAGCCGTGAAATTCCTGACCATGGAACCTAAACTGAGAGATGACAGACTTGAAGGATATGGAGAAAAAGATTCAAGTTCTTGACGGAGAAGATCATGTTCAGAAGCAAGTAAGGTAGTGAGAGAGGTGAGAGCAGGAAACGGTTAAAGAAGGAGAGCTCTGGAGTGAAAATCTTGTGTTTGATGGTTTCTTCAGTGATGCTGATGCGGTTGACGAGTGTTATTTTTATGAATAGTTAAGTGGAATGGAGGTGAAGTGGGTGAGAAAGTGTGAAGCAGTGTGTGTGTAGTTTTACAACATGTCTGTAAATTCTTTGACATTTTTCCCTTATGAAGTATAGTATAATTTCCTTCTCCTTAGGTATGACTAGCCTTAGTCACATGTTTCTAACAAATAAAATGCAATGCATATGATGCTGTATGGGTTCTGAGACTAGGCCCTAAGAAGTGATGCGGCTTCTGTCTCTCTCTCTCTCGGGATGCTTGACATTGGGACAGCTGCTATGCTTTGAGGAAGCCCAGGCTACATGGAGAGATCTATATAGAGGAGCACTTAAGCCTGGGATCCTCAGCCTAGGCTGAGCTCCTGGACAAATCCAGCACTAGCTTAGCAGTCCTGGAAGTGAACAATCTGGAAAGCAGACCCTCAAATCTTGGGTTGACCAGCCCCAGCTGAGGCCATGCGGAGCACAGAGGAACCCTCCCTCCCAAGCCCTGCCCACAGTGGAGATTTGTGAGAAAGATTAATGATTATAGTTGTCTTAAGCCATTAAATCTGAGTGGTTTGTTTGTAGCAATAGAAAATTGGAATAGGGTTTTAGCAGTGTACTAAACAGACATTTCTGTATCTGTCAGTGTAGTTGTCCAAAGAGCAAGATGTTGGACTTTGAATAATCTGAGTTCAAATCTTTGACCACTTATGTGACTTAGAATAGATTACTTAACATTTCTGAACTTCATTTTTCCTATCTTTAAAATGAGAATAATGGCACCTTGTGGGATTGTTGTGACATTTGGAAGTAATTAATATAAAGCTAATGGCTGCCATTTAAAAAAATGGTGACTATTCTTTTTATTATTAGGGAAACTTAGAATGAGGTTAGGCTTTAGCATCATTTAGATTTGTGTTTTCTTTCTGATTACATTGCTAACAACCCTGTGGCTTAGGGCAGGTTACAGAACTTTTCTGACTTGTACATTTTGTGTGTGTGTAAATGGAGGATAAAACATACCTTGCAGGGTTGTTACAGATTAGAGACAGTGCCTGTAAGACACCATATAGTGACCAACACACAGTAGGCACTAAATAAATAGTAGATATAATTATAAATATAATAATTACTATTTTAACTCTGAACTTATTATGGCTGCTGGCAGGAATAGGGCGGATGAGAAAATTCAGAGCCAAGCTTTAAAACCTTTGAAGGAATTATAAGAAGGTGGTAGGCATTAGTAGAAGATGGTAATGAAGTTTCAGAAAGGATGATATTAATAAATGATATGAATTTTCAAAGAAGAAACTTTTGAATGATGAGAACAGAATAAAGACTTAGAATAGCATTTAGAGCAACCCCTTTCTTCAACTAGTACTGGGAATGGGAGGAAATAGGCTAAGGAGATTAAAAAAGTAATGAGTTTCTAAATATTAGAAAAGGCCACAAAACTCCAACATAATGAATTTGAAATTATGGAGAACAAGAGAGGTCAAAAGACTGGCAGGAAAGTAATACGATTGATAAGCAGGATTATTTTGAGGAATTTTAGTAAAGAAGAGGAAGGTTTAAAGCTCTGCCTCATTCAACAGACAGCTCGTAGCTGTAGTTTGCTGTGTCCTCTAACATTAGCCACCCATGTTGTAGCCTTGCACAGGACTTGCACCTCTCTGGCAGCCCTCCACCTTTGGGTCAAATCTCTCTTGAACTTCCTGAGACAGATTAATCTGTTTTCCTTTAAAAGACTACCAGCAAGTAATTGACTATCTCAACGCCTGAGAATCTTCATTTACCAACTTTTCGCATAGCTGCTAACTTCAGTCTGTTTTTACAAGGATATTAGCCTTCAAGCATATCCCATAGCATATTTAATAGCCAACTGAACATCCCTTTTGGTCTGGACATAAAAACAAGGTATACCCAAGGTATACTCAAAAACCAAGGTATACCCAAGAAAGATATATGTCAGCATCTGGAAACGTTTAAAAAAATTGTTTTATCTGTCTAATAAGCATGTGTACACCTGTCTTATATACCCATACCTTTGATACAACATCACCCATTCATCTAATATTTACTGAGTATCTACTATGTATTAGACACCAGTCTAGATACCTACCCTTTTGGAGGTTGAAACCTACGGTGGAGAATGGGGAGGGAGGTGGCAGTGACAGAGAGATGGACCATACGTAAATTAATAGACAAGTACCACCAGAAAGAATGTACAAGACATTCAATATACCTTGACTAGCTATAAGCCCCAAACTCTAAAGGGCCTGAGAGTGTCCAGGTATTGGGTATGTTAAGAGGAAAGAGTAACAGGTCCAGACGGCTGACTTCCTGCTGACACTGTGCACTGGGAGCTACTGGAGATTCCCAGTGGTGGACTCCCCATCCCCTGGCTGTCTAGGGCCATCTGCAGTTTCCCAGGTCCCAATAACTGGTGTTGTACTCTCTCCTTTTCCACTTCTGTCCCCAACATGGTCTGTTGGGCCATTCAAATTCCTAATAGAGCACCATGGGGAGAGGGGCCCTGAAAGTATCTCTAGAGAGCAAGGCTGTCCAAACCGCAATCCACAATGGGATAAGGAGCTTATGCCAGAATGTAAATCAGTGCCCTGCATCCTCTATAAAAGAAAGTCTTGCTATGGAAAAAAAATGTCATCTGAACGACAGGGTGTGCTTAGTCATGCAGCTGATTTGCATTCTATTGTGGGCTCCCTGTCTTGTTGCAGACTGGGAACAAATAGTTTGTGGACGGGTGCTAATCTGTGGGCCACACTCTTGAGTAGCACGGCTCTGGAGCGTAGACTGTACCTCTGGGATCCATGTGGCTGCATCCAGCCCGCAGTCATGTTTTCTTTGGCCTGCTTACTGTTGTCAACATTTGAAAATGTAAATACTTTAAATAAAATTCCACATTTGCAATAGCTCTTCATCATGTCTTTATTTTGTGTCCCTCCAACAGCTGATATGTAGAGATTCCATATTCCTACATAGCAATAGAAAGATGGAACTGAGAAGTGACCATCCCTTTTATATGGGGCCTATACCTTTAAAGAACACAAGGGTCATGTTTGGCCCAATTTGTTCATTTATGCCGTCTGCTGGCCCTTAAGAGGCATTTGATTTCAAAACCCCTAAGGATCAGTGGGCTCGCTGAACAAGCACAATTGTTACTCAGCCCTGGGAGGAAAAACCTGGTAGGGGTGTGATTAAGAATGTCCCTTTTCTTCCTTCCTTTCTTCTTTCACCCATTCAGTAGGTCTTCTCTCCTACCCTTTCCATCATGAAAGTACTCAAACCTTATCGCGTGGAAGCTGCTCAGTGATGAGACTGGGAAAGATGAATATGCATACGCGCTTTCACTCACAGCAAAATCACTAGTAAGTAGTTCCAATCTGGCAAGCACTGTTTTTCCAGGATCCTGGGGAATTAGAGCTTTAAATCTGAGGGCAAATCAGTGAGGGCTTCAGAAGGCCAGATCTGTGTACCATTGCTAACTGCTCAGAGATGAATTACTGCTAACCTTCCCAAGAGAGCAGGTCAAATCAAAGTATTGCTTTAGAAAGTGCCTTTTGGTTTCTAATGGTTCAATGATCTTGTTACAAAGATTTTCCTTTCACTGCTCCCTCTAATCCTTACGAATTTTACAAAATGGTGTTTGATCTGACTTCTGTGAAAGCACATAATAGTCTCTGGTTTTAGTTAGAGTCTTTTTGATGCCATTTTCCCATTGGTTTGAAGCCTTAATTGTATTTTTCTGTGCTGTATGAAGTATGCTAATTGCAACTGAAGATTATAAGTGAGTACTTGTTATGATGCAGCAGACTGGATTTTGGGCAGCCCTTATTTGGCCAGACTTAGGTAAAGTTCTGGAAAACGACTGATGTTCTAAGACAGATGTCCTGCCTGGCAAGTCCTCATGACCAGCTTTTGCTTCTGTTTTTTTTTTTTTTTTTTTTAAAAAGACAGGGTCTCACTCTGTTGCCCAGGCTGGAGTACAGTGGTGCGATCGTAGTTCAGTGCAGCCTTGAGCTCCTAGGTTCAGGAGATCCTCCTGCCTCAGCCTCTCAAGTAGCTGGGACTACAGGCACATGCCACCATGTCTGGCCAATTTTTAGGGTTTTTTTCGTAGAGACAGAGTCTTGCCATGTTGCCCAGGCTGGTCTGGAGCTCCTGGCCTCCTGCAGTCTTCCTGCCTTGACCTCACAAAGTGCTAGGATTAAAGGCATGAGCCACCATGCCCATTTGGGTTTTATTTTGCATTTTCCTTGTTTTTATTTATTTACTTGCTATAAAATAGTATAATATTTTGTGGGTCCTACACTGAGAGAGATGGGAAGAGAATCAGGTACTGGGGTCGTCTTTTCCTCGGTCTGAAGCCAACTGATTCAGGATTTGAAGCAAGACATGTGGATAGAGAACACAAAAAGAATATAGTTTGTAAGTTTCATAACACAGGTAGGGAGGTGACTTGGCAGAGAATGTGGAATTGTGTACAGGAAAGTCTCAAAAACTGCATTATAATTAATCTAGATCACATACTTTTAGACACACATTGTATAAATAAAAAAGTACTTTTACTAAATAGAAAATACTCTATAGGATAAACAATATAAAATTGTTGAAAGGGATGCCCCATAAAAGAATGACAAAAGCTGAGTACTATCAAATACTTAAGTTGCCTTTGCAAAGGCGTGGGGCCCCTATCCACATGACTATATTACAGGCACAAAACTATTCATTTTTTTTTGTTTGTCTCACCATCTTCAATATAATTTATTGGAAATCTTGTGTGTGTAAAGTCTATATTTATTGCTTATTTGGTTCACCTAATAAAAAGAACAGACAGTATCTGGATTAGCTCCAGTCCCTTAATTTGGTGCTTTCTGAAGTTCAGTAAAATTGATTCATCAGAATGTTTAACACACATGAGACATAAATATGTTCACTTAGTCAATACTTTACAAGATGAATATAGGGAGGGAATTTAAAAAGTAAAATTATGAAAAGGATTTAGAAAATTATAATAATTAGAATACCACCACTGAGTAGATTGGAGTTGTAAACCCAAACACAACTGTATACAAAATCATCATGTATTTTCCCACCTGGGAAATTAAGGAGGTGAATTTTAAGAAAAGTGAGTTATGCAAAGGTGAGAGGATGGCACCTTAGAAGGCTATTATATCTCAGAGAGCTTATACCTGATCCTATGATCAGTCGGTTTTTGAAGGTAGGAAGATCTTAGATCAAGAACTATTAATTACAGTCATTTACTGTAAATGTTCACTATGTTCTGTTTGGGCTTCTCAGTTTGCTATTTATCCGTGTTCTTTGAGACTTGTTAGATTGATTGCAAAAGTAGCTGCAATTTCTTACCGTTTCTTATATCCACGTACTCTGCAATGTGACTGCAGCTCTATCCATCAAGAGGTAGAGAGTCTGCTCCCTTGACTCTTTGAATTTGGGTTGACCTTATGGCCTGATGTGGCCAGTAGAATGCTGCAGAAGTGACAGTGGCCTCAAGCAGAAGTTCCAAGCTTAGATCTCAAGAGACTTGTGCCCTTCCTGCATCCCATATTCCCTCTTCCCCATCTCAGAACTCACACCATGAGAATATGCCTGGCCTGTGGAAGGGGGAGAGACCTTGTGGGGCAGAGCCAAATAAGCCCATTTGCCCCAGGCAAACTCCCAGAGGTTGAGACGCCCAAGACCAGAAACTGTTCCTGGCTGGCTTGAAGCTGAGTACAGGTTCATGAGTGAGTTTCATTGAACCCAGCTGAGGCCAGAACTGTCAAGTTGATTTTAGTCTTGTGAGTGATTATAAGTGGGTATTGTTTTAAGCCATAAGTCTGTTGCTTTGTTATACACCATTATTGTGGCAATAGATAACTGACACAGAAGAAGAGTATTAGTCAGCTATGGCTGCAATAAAGCTATGAAACAAACAACTCCTAAATAGTAGTAGTTTTTACTATTTCTTTTCCTTTTTTATTTCTCTGATAGCATTGAGGTTAGCTGTGATACCTTTAATTCAGGCTGTGGGTAGGGTCCAGGACTGTTCCTCATGTCTCTCATGATAGCAGAAACACCAGAGTCAAGTTAAATTATGCAAGCAAATATGAAGTCTTTGCTTGTGTCATGTCTACTTACATCCTATTGGGAAAGGAAAGTCACATGGCTAAGGCAAAAGCCAATGTGACTATGCATACTTTATCTGCACTACTCGAGGCTCTGCAAAGTAATAGGCAAAGGAGTGAGGTGTAATTGTATTAAGGAAAGATACAGTGAATTAATAATGATTGGCTACAGGGAGAACTCTTCAGAAGGCAAAATGGGGAAACTGCTTTCTGAAGTACTTGATGAAACTCATTCATACAGTAAGAGTTTGCCATAGAAAAAGCCAAAAGAACCCATCAAAGACCTATAACAATTAATATGCTAGTGTGAATGTGGTATATTGTTTTCCTGAATCATAAATTCTTTGAAATAGGAATATGCCAAAAATGTTTTCATTTTCCTTAGTCAACTCACCTGTCTGGCTCTAGTTTTTCTTGATGTTCTCCACATATGGGAGTTATGTGATGCTTTTTCTCTTGGTTTTATAATTTACCCCACATTTAGTGAGGTTTCCTTGGGTTTGCAGTATAATAAAAATAGGAATATATTTCTTCTACTCTAAAAAATTGTGGAGCCAGAAAAAGTTGTATATGCTACTGTAGGCTAATATGCACTCTAATTATAAAATGATTTTTAGTCTGAATTGAAAATGGAATTGAAACAGGTAAATCAGAGACTAAATTAATATTATTATAGAAATGTAGGACTTTACCTTGTACATAACATGCTACACAAAAAAGTGCTCTAACACCTATTGTATATGGTATATTGGAATCTTCTTCAGCTGAGAGTTTCAGAATCTAGACATTGTTTTTTGTGGTTGATTCTCAATATTGCTTCTTTCATTGACAGGTCTTTTCTTGAACAGTGTCTGTTTATTACTTGGAAAGTGTGACAGTCAGATAACCATTTTTCTTTGTTAAAAACGAATATATACTAGTGTCTCAATGTCAACCGTTTATCAAAAGAACTGATTTGAAATACCAGTTAAAAATAATTTCAACTTTCATTTTAGATTAGGATATACATGTGTGGGTTTGTTACATGGATATATTGCGTGATGCTGAGGTTTGGGGTACAGTTGATCTCGTCATCCAGGTGTAAGCATAGTACTCAGTACTTAGCTTTTCAACCCTTGCTCCACTCTCTTGATTCCCCCGTCTAGTAGTCCCCAGTTTCTATTGTTCCCATCTTTATGGTCATGATTACCCAATGTTTTGCCCCCACTTGTAAGTGAGAACATGCAGTGTTTGGTTTTCTGTGCCTGCATTAATTCACTTAGGATAATGGCCTCTAGCTGCATCCATATTGCTGCAAAGGACATGATTTCATTCCTATTTATGGCTGGGTAGTATTCCATGGCATATATGTACCACATTTTCTTTATCCAATCCTCCATTGATGGGTACCTGGGCTGATTCCACGTCTTTGGTATTGCGAATGGTGCTGTGATGAACACACAAGTGCATGTGTCTTTTTGGTAGAATGATTTATTTTCTTTTGAATATATATCCAGTAGTGGGATTGCTGGGTTGAATGGTAGTTCTGTTTTAAGTTCTTTGGGACGTCTCCAAACTCCTTACCACAGTGGCTGAATTAATTAACATTCCCACTAACAATGTATAAGCATTCCCTTTTCTCCATAGCCTCACCAGCATCTGTTGTTTTTTTGACTTTTTAATAGTAGCCATTCTGACTGGTGTGAGATACCTCATTGTGGTTTTGATTTTCATCAT
Organism: Mandrillus leucophaeus; assembly: GCF_000951045.1. NCBI lineage: Eukaryota > Metazoa > Chordata > Mammalia > Primates > Cercopithecidae > Mandrillus > Mandrillus leucophaeus. The sequence continues at coordinate 1,536,221 of NW_012107574.1, forward strand.
TAATAACATTTTCAAAAAAATGTAAGTACTGTAAATATTTTGGATCAGTTTATTCTGTGGATTTATTCTTTAAAGGTAACCTCTGCCTGTCTGTCTTCCTGTATCAAAAGTGTCACAGCACCTCTGGCAGGAGCACAGGTGCTTGGGGGAGAGTTACGCCCTCTCCAGGAACCTTTCTCCACCTTCTCTACATCTCCGAATTCACTCCGCTCTTTTTGCTGTCACAGCCCACATACCCGAGCACACATGATGCCAGAGAAGAAATTTGTTGTGTTCTTTAGAAACATTCATTGTCAGGGGAGTCAAGGGGAAAGAAAACAAAATAAATGGGCAGAAAAGCAATAAAGAATAGAGAACTAATGCAGAGTAGGACTAGGTGGACTAGCCATAGGTGGAAACTGAGACATAGTAAGTTCGAATGTAGCAGAGTTGGAAACCAGCCAGCCAAGCTGAAATGCACCTGTTTGATACCATTGATCTCACTTTCTAGCCTCAAAATATTTATTCTTGGTCATCCACAGGATTTTGCTCTACTGCTCAAATCCTCTCTTTTTGGTTGGAGCAATTTAATAGATTGTTAAATGAAAGCAATTTAGGCAATTCCACTTTGAGATTCCCTGTATTAGTCATTTAACCCAACGTGAAAGCATATGTGGACAGAATGAATAGGAAATTCACATGGGGGAAAGAGTAGAAGAAATAAAATCTACACTGAATAGTTTTATGGAATCATAGAATTCGAGGACTAGAAAGGAACCTAGTCACTGTAATGGTCAACCTCTCATTTTATACATGAGCTGATGTCCAGAGAGGTAAAGTACCTTGCTCAAGGTAATGTGAATGCCAGAGCCAATATTTGAACCGAGGCTCCTGTCTCCAGGATATTATTCTTAACCCAGAACTTCATTTCTGCATAACCTCTTTGAACCGTTTGCCAGTGACTTTTGTGCAAGGAGGAATCAGGGAAATGTTGAAGTTACTTCCTGTGGCACCAGCGGGGTTAACAAATCCTTTCAACATGAAAGCGTTTTAGGGAGCCTATTCAGCCCTTCATTTAACAATGTTTAATAATGCCTATTGTAAGTTCCATATATTATACAGTAAGCACACAGGGCCAATAATATTTTATGCATTCTCATCAAGAGTGAAATTGTAAGGGCCGTAAATGGCCTGATGGAAGAGGATGATGAGCATGGCAGCTCACAAATTAAATTTGCTTGGCTCAAAGAGCTGAGAGACTGTGGACGTGAACCCTTCTTGTCTGACAGGCCCCAGGGAGCTACCTGACAAGTGGGCAGAACATATAAAGACATCTGCCGTTTATGTTTTGTTCTGGTCAAAGGCTGATGGTGGCAATGGAATGTTTGCCCTTGCCACACATTATTCTTTACTGCTTGAGTGTATTGAATATTAACTGTGGCTGTTGAACAATTACCAAGTGCAGGACACTGTGCTAAGTACATTCATTCAACCATTATTTATTGAGTGCCTACTATGTTCCAGGACCAATTCTACTTGTTTTTTATTCCTCATGTTAACTTTATGATATAGGAACACATTTTTTATTCTTCATTTACACGCAAAGGAAACTGAGACTAGAGAGGTTAAGTGAAATTCCGTGTCCCTAATTCACACGGCTATTTATTATCCCAGGCTGTGCTTTTAACTACCAATTATATAGCCTCTCTGGTCCTCAGAAAGTCTCCAGACTCAACACAGAACAGGAAAAGCCTGATTTTCTTGGCCAAGGCCTTCTTGAATGTGAATGGAGATGGTAGGTACCCACATGGTACAATCTGAGGTTCTGGGGAGAATCTCATGTCCCAAATGGTTTCTACCTAATGCCACAGTGCCTAAAAATCCCACAAATAGAAATACTTCATTTGATATTATTACGCTAATGACTCTCAAATGTAAACACAGGCTCTATCCCCAGTTTAGACTTGTTGTATACTTAAGGCTGAATTTCCACAAGCTTCCTAGATGTTTCACAAGCATGTCAAACCCAGGTATCTAAAACTGAACTTCATTAGTCATCCGGAAATGAACACTACAATGAGATAGCACTTTACATCCACTAGGATAGCTAGAATAAAAAGACATAATAACAAGTGTTGGTGAGGATGTGGAGAAGTTGGAACCCTCATGCTCTGCTGGTGCTCAGAAGGTTACACATACAGTTACCCAGCAGTTTCACTCCTAGGTATTTATGTAAGAGAACTGAAAACATTATGTCTATATAAAATCTTGTACATGAATGTTTATGGCAGTGCTATTCATAATAGCCAAAAGGTGGAAACAACCGAAATATTTGTCAACTGATGATTGGATACATAAAATGTGGTATAGCCGTATAGTTGAATATTACTCAGAAATGAAACGAAGTCCTAAAATGTGCTACAAAACAGATGGACCTTGAAAATGTTATGCTAAGTAAAAGGATTAGAGTGACCACATACTATATATGATTTCGTTTATATGAAATGCCCAGAATAGGCAACTTGACAGCTGCAGAAGGTAGATTAGTGGTTTCTTAGGGCTGTGGTGGTGAGTGTGTAGAAATGGGGGAGTGATTGTTAATGTGTGCTGAGTTTCTTTTTGGGGTATTGAAAATGTCCCAAAAGTAATTGTGGTGATTGTTGCAGAACTTTGTGAATATATTAAAACCATTGAATTGTACACTTTAAATGGGTGATTTATATAGTGTTTGAATTCTGTCTCAACAAAGCTTTTATATATATACATATGTATTTTATATTTGTTATATTTTAATATAATACATAAAATATATAATTTAAAGCTGTTTTTTATATATATATTAAAACTTGAATTTACTTGTCCTATGTCTACCTGTGAATCTGCTGCTTCTGATATTTCCTCTTTCTGGGATAATGGCATCCCTCCTGCATTTCCTGGCTGTATTGTGTGTTCTTTATAAGGGCCAACTTCTTATTTCCGTTTATCTACCTGTATCTAGCATTATGCCTGGCCTGTGTTAGGTTCTCTTTGTGATGCAAACTGTCCTGGGAAGGGCAGAAGCATTTTTCTCTGTGCCATGGAGATCCTGGACAGTCTGAGAGTCCTGAGAACCTAGGAGAGGAGGGCACATTGAAAGGAGAGAAAAGGGCAGAGTATGGGATATGCTAGGTATTGACAACATCCTGCCTACATCACAATTTTGCCTGGGATTGGTCCTGTGTGTAGTATATAGAGGAAGTATTTTGTAATGGACAGAATATCAGCCTTGCTCAAGATCACGGAGATAGTAAATGATGGGGCCAGGGTGTGAACCCAGCTGGGTGACCTGAATAACTCTTTCCCCTGAAATTTCCTACAGATCAATTTCCTGATCTGTAGAAAAAGGACAGTAAGTCGTATGTATAGGAATTGTGAAGATTTAATGAGAATGCACATAAAGTTATCTGTAATATGGGGGAAAATATTTTGTCACTGTTGTCTTTATATTATTATTTTGACTTTTAGTTCTGTCCCCAGACACTGTCATAATAAAAGGGTAAACACAGGAACTCTAGAAACTGTGTGTTTTCTGTCTCAGTCCTTATCTTACACACCTAAGAGAAAATATTCTGAAGGAACTGTGAAGATGTATAAAAATTAGAAATAAATTCAATTAACATTCACTTTATGGGTCAAAATGTCCTGCTGCATCATGATTTTCATTTGTGTTATAATAATACTTCTCATCCTTAGCTCAATAATTAATAAGCTGTAGGAGGAAAACTTTATGACAAATTAAGACTCAGGAAGAAAGTTCTGGCTCAGGGAGCTTGGGGTGCAGGCACAGTGACCAGCCCACAGACCTCATGGACCACCAGACCTCCCAGGACAAATTTTGCAGCAGGGAGAAGTGGGTAAGTGTCTACCTCACTCTGCCTCCTGTCAGTTGTGAGGCCTCTTGAGTCCTCAGTTTCCCTATCAGTAAGAATCAGGTAATTCTAATAGCTCCCTTACAGGGCCTGAGGTGATAAAGTGAGGTTACCATGCAAAATACTTATTACAGTGTCTGGCACTTAGTTAGCATTTAATAATTGTGCCGAATTCTGAAGGATGTTATATGGTGGTTTGCCACCATATAACCTGTACAATAAATACAGAATTCCATACCACGTTTTCTAACAACTTACCTTCACATCAGTTCAACGGGTATCTATCATTGCCTGTAATGCCAGGGGCTGTGCTAGCTGGCCCTATCGGGGACTTCTTCTAATAGATGAAACGGGCCAATTAACTGACAAGATTTACGTCATCAAGCCTCCTTTCACTGATTTTACACACATCGTGGTTTTCTTTTCATATAGAATGCTATGTGAAAATACATCTAGAAACACACAGGCTGCTTATGTCCTGTGTCATATGTCACAGTATAAAGGGCTGTTACTGCTCAGATTTGGGGGCCTAAAAGAGCACATACACGTATGTAGTCCCCAAATAATCAGCCGTCCCAGACCTTTCTTCAGCGAAAATCTGGTCAAACACCCATGAACTGAATACCTTCTCTGTGTTGTATTGATTCTACCTCTCAATTTGTTTTGAAGGTTCTGTTTTCTAAGAGTAAACAGAAGTGACATTTTCTATCTGTTTCCTGGGTTATTATTTCTCAGTTGGGAAAGCCAATACAAGCCTAAACCCTGCTCTTGAACAACACAATGACAACAGCAAACGACATTTTCCCAAATAGAACAGCAAACACCAGGAGGGACAAGTGCCCAGATAAAATTCAGAAACCACCTTCTATTCATATTTTGGTGATAAATACTATATTCAGCTTAGATTATTCCTTGGAGCTCATTAGTCTTCAAGATCAAACCGGGACCCAGAAGGTACATGTGGGTGAAGAGCTGGTGTTTATGAAAGCAAGGGCATCCAAGGATATCACTGGCCTCATGTTTCTACTTTGAAGTGGCCCCACATGTTTTCATGCATGAGACTGAAGTTTAAAAATCCTAGGGAAATAATTCCCAGAGTGTGTCTAAAGTAGAGGCAATACGTGATGTTTATTAATTATGTTTTAACATATGTTTGTCTTGATTATATTTCAAAATAAAAAACGTGATACGAAGAAATAAACACCAAAAATGATAATACAGATCTAGACTTCATCACAAACTGTTTTGTATTTTGTTGAACAAAACACAGGGTGCCCATACTGGAATGTTTGACTAGACATATATTAATAATAACACCTGCCATTTATTTTGCACCTATTCTGTGTTTGGCACGGTGATCAGTGATATATATATACATTATCTTGTTTAATCCTGACATTATAATTTTTTTAATAATAATAACACACTGTTTATCCCCATTTTACAGATGTGAAAACTGAGGTCTAGAGAGTTAACTCATTCAAGGTCACATAGCCAAATCAAGAAGATCTTAAGTCTATCTTTAAGATATACACTTTTCATTTTAGAGTCATTTTAGATTTACAGAAAAGTTGCAAGGATGTTACAGAGTTCTCATATACGCTATTCTTAGTTTCGTCTTATATTACTATGGTACATTTGTACTAATGAACAAATATCAATACGTTGTTATTAACTAGTCCATACTTTAATGGACTTAATTAGTTAATGAATCAATATTGATACATCATTATTAACTAACGCCCATACTTTATTTGGGTTTGCTTAGTGTTTACCTAACGTCCTTTGTCTGTCCCAGGATCCCATCCAGGCTGTATTTAGTCATGATATTTCCTTCATTTCTCAGACTTTCATTGTCTTTGATGACTTTGGCAATTATGATGATATTTTGTGGGATGTCCTTCAGTTTGGGTTTGTCTGATGTTTTTCTTGCAGTTACGCAGGAGTTACAGAGAGATTTCTCACTGTGGAAGGGGAGGTTGCAGGAAGGCAACATGGAACGCTAGAAAGAACTATGTGGTGCTGGATGAGTCCAAGACAGAAGTATGAACTCATATTTAGCTTAACACAGATACAGATGGATAGAAACAGAGAAGTATAGATACATAAGTCTACAAGTTCACATACATACATATGTTTCCTATCTGTTGCTTGAGAGAGCCTAGAAGTAACAAAACCCTTGTAGACACAAGCACACCTAGGGCCCAGATCTTGGTTTCCAGCACTGTTCTCTAGGAAAAGGAACTAGGGCTCCTCGAAGAAATGGCTGATTCTGGGATTGGGGCAAGAAACACCCAGGATGGACCTGGAAGGTCTTGTACTTCAAGAAAGTAAGAAAGTGCTTGAAAAATGCATGCCAAAGGGTCACAAGAGCCAATCTGGAAGAGCTCCCAATGGCCAAAGCTGGAACAATTTGAATAGTAAAATAAATGATATAGTATTGGATTATAACCCAAAGTATACAATGAATATCCATTAGTTCATACTGAAAAAAATTCTTAATAAATTATATGGGAGAGAAGGGACAAATCTCATTGCAAAATAATTCCAAATAATGTGTGTATATACTTTGCTTTCAAAGATGTGGAGCATAACTTCTAAGTCCTTAAATGTGGGCTTCAGAGTAACTTCCTTCCAAAGAGTACAGTATGGAAACATAGTAATTTTATAGTGGAGAAACCTGACAACAGTGTGTCAGCAAGGTGAGCAAGGTTAACGTCAACAGTGATGCCATGTTGATACTATCAACATGTATCCTGATATGATGTGATGAGAATAGTAAGTTACCTCTGTGGTCTTCTCCTTTCATGGCTTACCTCTGAAATCAACTGACTGGTAGTTACTGAGGATCCTATGTAGACCCATCACTGTTTGAACGAAAAAAAGTAGAAGGATGTATTCCTATTCTCAGAGAGTTTATAATCTAGATACTGTGTAATCCAGATACTGTGAGATAAAATGCTTGCAAGCGTGACCAAAACCAAACTGCAAACAATTCAGACTTTTTTTTTCAAAGTAGAATAAAATAAAATAAAATATAATAAAATAAAATAAGATGCCTAGGAGTAAGGGGACAATAAAAAAACCAGGAGTGGATATTCGACTCTGGTTGCTGAGCCCCTCCATAGAGCCATGTGCTGTCAGAATGACCCCCGTGGTTTGCCTCTGAAGTTACAGCTCCCTTGAAGTTACATGTATATGTGACACAATATATAGGAGCCGAAGTATCAGGATGCTTACAGTCCTCTTTGCAGAGTATCCACTACAAAGGAATATAGTTTGTTGAAATCTGAGAAAGTATTATTTCAGCGAAGAAATAATAATTGTAAATCATCACTGTTTATCTGAGAAGGGACAGCTTCTCAAATGGACTCCTCAAAGCATCTCTATGCTCTTGATTTGAAGGCATTTTATTGGGAATTGGACAGAATTGCCGAAGTGATGTAACTCTTTCTTGTGGAGAGAATCGGGGGAGACGAGGCTGTCCAGGTGTGCTGGGGAGAAGAGGTGGGTAGAGTGTTCTGGACTTCCTCCAGGTAGTTTGGAGAAGATAAGCCAAATTTGAGAAAACCTAAAAAAAAAAAATTGTGGCTACAGTAGAAAAACATGATTTCTCTTTGGAGCTGAAGTCCTGGGAGAAGTTGAGTTGGCTTGCTATGTACTTGAACAACATACGTAATAATTGTGATTATTTTTGGGGTTGTAAAAAACAGAAAGGTCAGAAAACACACACAAACAATCTCATCCTAAAGCCAACTTTTAGTCAGGTTGGAACAACTGTGAGAGGAAATGCAACTCTCAGAAGTAGGTTTCTTGCAAAATTCCCAAATGTAGTCACAGAATCAACACTCAGTACAATGGTCTGTGTTTGGGATGAGAACAATTAAACAAAGTCTAAAGACATGTGAATTAGCATTTTAAAAATCCAGCACATTATGGTTTTCCTAAAATTTCTCCTTGTTTGAAATGAAAAAGAACCGTGACTGTAGCAATGGAGTCAAAAACTTGTGATTTTTTGCATACTCCCACACTTCTCAGAAATTCGATAAAACCCCCTTCACCACCCAGAAATTCCTACATAACGCTCTCCACTGATGTGTGCCCTAAGATATGTTACAGGATGTGGTGCTGTGGAGGCTAACTGAAGCTGGGAACTACTGTGGCATAGACAAGTGGTACTCATTAAAAATAAAGAAAAGAAGAGGGGGCATAAGGTTGAGCCTTGGCATATTCTTAAATAGGTGTTCTAGCGTAAACTTGTATCAGGAATGGCTGGAGGACTGGTGGGTGGGCCCCTTATGGGTCTGTTTTGCTGGAAAGATCTAAGAGAATTTGGATAATTTTATCTCAGAGGAAGAGGTGAAATGCACATTTCAGAGGAAAAAGTCTGTTTCAGGAACCACGGGCTAGTGTCTGAGAGATGTGGTGATTCTGTGCAGAGTCCATCTGTGTCTTCCCAACCACTGTGAACTGATATTTGAGTTCTATCCAAAGTAAATGAGGCAGGCACAATGGAAGAACCAATGGAAGCTAAGAGAGCTGAGATATTGAGATGCAAGGTGTCAGTGTTGATGGGGATCGTCTACAGTGACGGGAAATGGAGCTCTTGACCCAATAGCAAGACCCTCATTATCAGGCACAGGAGACCCCAGCAGCCATCTGTGGCTGTGCTACCACTTACGCACATGCACTGCAGGAGCCATCACCACAATGAACCAGATTGGAGGAGGAGGAAAATGGCCCATGATGTCCCAGGGGTTTCAAAAGCATTCATTATGGAGCACACATGAGACATTGGGGCCGCCTACACTTCTTTGGTAGTAATGTTAAGGTGATAGTAGGTCAGAGTTGCTGTACCATGGGTAAGAACAGAGCCCGAGAAATCTCTTACTTGATTGCAGATTCCATTTTTATACCACCCTGACACCTCCCCACCCTATACTCAGCAGGTAAAAAGGATTACTTGGGAAACACAGGATTCGTTCCTTTTATTCCTTGAAAGGGACTCCAGGGAGGGAGGAAATAATGTCTCTTCTTTTTGCTTTTTTAGCTTTAAATGTCATCAGCTTGTGCCAATCTTACAGCATTTGATGTATTTTTATCCTCCTATCTAGAGTGTAAGTTTGTGGAGGGGGCCGTATCTTTATCTTTCTATCTTTAACACCCAAGACAACACCAGAAACCAAGTATGTGCTCAGCAAATCTTGTAGGTGAATGGAAGATGTCTAACATAACGCTGGCATTGTTTTAGAAGCTTTATTTAGGCTTAATTTTAACCTCCTTTGGAATTTCGCTTTTGTAGAGAAGAGGGAAACCTGGCCAGCTTTTCAAAAGTTTTTCTTAGAACCACAGAGCTGGAGGGAATTTTAGAGATCATGCAGTTTAGCACTACATACAGCGTGATCAACCAGCTAGTGCTGTGAACTGTTTATCAGTTTGTGATAAGAGAAGCACAGAAATAGAAAACATTTAGAAATTTTATTGTGATTTGACACTGCTGCAACAGCCAATCATGCAATCTTTTTTTAGTATTTCATCTTTGCAGTGTTATTAAAGTCGTCTTGCTTTATGAAGGATAGGAAATGAAAAGAACAAAGGTTCTGACTTTTTGGTAGTCTCAGACAAAAGTTTGAGACCACGTTTGTAGTTAGTTCTCTACCTTTTCAGTACAGCATAATGGTTAAGCACATAGGCCCTGAAGCAAGGCTATAAAGGTGGGAATCATGATTCCTCTGCTTTCTAGGTGGGTGACCTTGGGCAAATGATTTAAATCTCTGTTCCTCACTTTGCTATAAAATGGGTTATGATAAATACAAACATGTTAGTATGTACTTCACTGGGTTGTCATGAAGGTAAAATGGGTTGAAACATTTAAAACAGAATGGGGCCTTCCACATAGCAAATGCCTTACAATTATTGGTTGATATTAATTACACAGGTGAAAAACTAGACTTAGGGAAGTGAACAGAAATCTGCATTCCCATACTTCTCAGTAGACTCTTCTTTCTTGATCCTATTTCCTCTCTTTATCCCGAATCTCCCCTTACCAACAGTAATAGTATTTTCTTAATTATTCTGTTCTTGCCTCTCATTCTGTTCTGACCCCTGATTTGCTCTGCGTCCCCTTCACACTGTTGCTTCTTAAAACATGCTTCAGTCATTGCAGTCTCAGTCAGGTCCACAATTAACTGATCACAGACCCAACGACTGCGCCTCCTCGTTTGGGGCTCTAATTTCCTTGCTGGAGTCATCACAGAGATTACCAGGGATGTGTGATGTCCTGACAGAGCACAGAGGCTCTGCTGCTTAACAAAACCACGAGGACATGTCCCAGGAACACTGCAGCAAAGATGAGCAGTGACTGCAAATGTTTATGAAAATTATGACTGACTTCCCTGCAAAGCAAATGAATCATACAATATGCTGCTGATGCAGGCCATTAAGTCAGTCCTTGTGGGACAAGCAATACTGACCTGTCATGGAGAGAACACTGGGAGTCAATGGGCAGATGTATGAATTCTACTCAGTCTCCACCCATGCAAAGGAACCGATTTAACCGTAAGGCTGCAGTTAGGGAGCCTTACTAAGGTTTTGTTGGAAAGCAAAACAAGCAAATAAACTGAAAAACGGCTCCCTTGCCAGTTTGCTAGGTCTGTTAAAAAATTCTATATTTTGAGAAGATAAAGAACGCCATTTTCCTCCTATAATCCTTCTCCTCCCCTAAGGCTTTGAAGAGCCATTTTCAAAGCCCTTCTAAATTTTATGTCCTTAGCCCTCTTGTACGCCATGTTGTATTTCTTATAAAATGATTGAGGGAGAGCTGGTTGTATACTAGGCCCTGTTCTAGAGCTTTACGTTTGTTAACTCATTTGATCCTCATAACAACCTAGAAAAGGGACTCCCTTTTTGCCCATTTTATTTTATTTTATTTTTTGGAAAGGAAGAAGTAAAATGACTTTATTTCCAGATGACACAATAGTATATATAGAAAATCCCAAAGAATTAACACAAAACAAAACAAAACAAAAGCTATAAGAGGTAATGAATGAGTTCAACAAAGTTGCAGGATACGAGATGAACAAATGAAAATCAGTTGTGTTTCTGTACACTTGCAATGAACTATTTGCAGATTAAATTCCATTTGTAATAGCATCAAAAAGAATGAAGTACTGGGAGTGTTGCTGTCTTAACAATATTAAGTCTTCCAATCCACGAACATGGAACATGTTTCCATTTATTTAGGTCCTTAATTAGTTATTTTTAAAGAAAAATTATTTCAATAATTTTTGGGGAACAGGTGGTTTTTGTTTACATGGATAAGTTCTTTAGTGGTTATTTCTGAGGTTTTTGGTGTATCCGTCACCTGAGCAGTATACACTATATATCCAATGTGTAATGTTTTATTACTCCCCTCTCCTTTCCCCTGAGTCCTCAAAGTCCATTATATTATTCTTGTGCCTTTGCATCCTCATAGCTTAGCTCCCACTTATAAGTGAGAACATCCAATATTTGGTTTTCCATTCCTGAGTTACTTCACTTAGAATAATGACCTCCAACTCCATCCAAGTTGCTGAAAAATTTGGGTCACTGAATGCTGCAGTGAGTTGGGAAAAACATGCTCTGGGCAGGCCTTTGCTGTGGTTACCTGGGCACCACCATCTGAGGGGCAGTGAGAGGCACTGGGCCCTACTCATGCCTCTGCCCCATCGGCGGCTCTTTATACCCCTTCTTCTGTATCTCTGTCTCCTTCAGAGCTTCTCTGAGGATAGAGGATACTTTCCTTTCCATGGGGCTATGACAGGCTCATTACTGGAAGTTCCCATCACTTCCCTGTCCGTCTTCCTGTGCTGGAGAACAAACCTAAACAGGAGGGTCAGGGAAACTGAACTGTAAATACAGACCCTATGATGTGACATAAGCCACTCTGGGACTTTAGTTCCCCTCAACATACCTCAGCTTTGTCCTGCATCTTCAGTAAGACATTTTCAGGAGGTGGGCAGGGAGGGAAGGAGTTGAGATAGACCTAGACCTAGAACCGGAGTGAGTGAGAGAGAGAGAGAGAGAGTGGGGGGGGGAGAGAGAGAGAGAGAGAGAGAGAGAGAGAGGAGGGGGAAAGGGGAAGAGAGAGGGAGAGGCACTGGAAGAAGGAGAAAAAAATAAAGAACCCATCAAGTAATGAAAGACATTTTAGAAGCTCAAGAAACGAATTATTAATCCAATTATTGATTTGTTTTCTCTCTGGTTAAAAATTTGAGATGAGAATACTGAGGAATTTCCCAAAATGGTTTGTGGCCCAGGGCTAGGTTCTTATTTCATATCTTTTATTGTTAGAAAACAAAAATATGAAAGAAGAAGAAGAAATACGTGAGTTAAAATTGTATTAGCCAAGGGTAGGTTCTTTTATCAGGTTGGATTCCAGTATTATTCCAATGATACTAAGAAGTCTACTTCAAAGTAAATATGCAAAAGAATATGCATTTTGAGAAATGTTTTTTCACACACTACATTGACTAATTCTAAATCAATGCTATTTGACATTAAATAAAATTGGTACATACAAATTCTAGATGCATGAGATCTCAGTAATCACTGTATATTTTACAGTTTTCCGTAGCATGACGAATATTGTATTGATTGAGAAGGGCGTAGTCTCTAACCTACAGCAAATTAAGTCTAATTTAGACAGAAATAATAATCAGTGCTAACACTGCTATGCTTTCCAATGCTCAGAGAGACACATTTTGGTTTCTGTTGGCCTCCCATTTAGTAAACATTGCACAAGATGGCAGGCAAGTCTTCAGTGCTTGTAGCACACTGCTTGTAAACACGAGTTGATTAAGTCTGCTGATGAAATGCTCACTGTAGCTAACAATAATCTATTGTATATTTCGAAATAGACGAACTAGAAGAGAGGACTTGAAATGTTTCCAACACAAAAAAAGTCATAAATGTTTGAGGTGATAGATATCACAATTGCTCTGGTTGGATCATTACACATAATATGCATGTATCAAAATATCATGTGTAACCCATAAATATGTACAATTATGTATTAGTAAAACAAACAAACATAGTTGAAGACACTGTCACGCATACTCAAGTCTGCATAGAATGCAGTGCTGGAGGTTGTCTTGCTGCCATTTTTTTGATGAGCGTAGGAGGCAAAGAAGGGTATACTTGCCAGAGAATGAAGGAAGATAAAATTAGAAAAAAGTATAAACATTTAGAAAGGATTAACATCTTTGAAAATGATATCATTGTCTCTGTGCATATGCTATACTCTTTAATTAATTTTTGTATTTTAGAAAACTATAAAACACTGTCACATTGAAAGAATTTAATCTAGCATTTGGAAGTGAAATATAGACAACTTATGTTAAGTAAAATAATTTTCCGGAACTTCAGATTTATAGAATGAGATAAAAAACTTTGAATTTAGCAATTTTTTTTTTTTAATGGGGAGAAGGCTGAGGAGAAGCAGGAACAGGGAGTCTGATATGCATTATGATTAAACAGTGGCTTTTACTGCTAGATGTTATAAAATGTAGCATAGATCTATTAAATTAAAAAGAAAAAAAAAGAAATTTCCAGAGAGTCAGCCTGGACTTAATAGATGCTTAATCTTGTAGTATAGCATATTCAGGGGAGTTAGGGTAGAGGTAAGATAGGGCCTTGGCCCTGGTGGATGATGCAGAGATTATTGACAAACAAGTGAGTGGGATTGTACTATGAAACTATGACTCTCAGATAAGTGAGTTCTTCACAAGAAGGCATGAATCCTGACACACTTACAGGAGCTCAAGATGGAAGAGGGTCCAGGCTGTGTCTCTGTAACACTAAGTACTCTGATGGGGGCTACCCTAGCTGGGCTGACAAGAGAGACCCTGAGAAGGCAGGGCGCCCTCCCCAAATCATTCTCCCTGCACTCTGTATACCTCATTCATCTGCATCTTTGATGCTGATCTGAGGCTGCTGACCACATTCTTACTGGTCTGCACTTCATGTGATTCTGGACCTCCCTAGGATTTACCCTGTTTCTTCTCCCATTGGACCAGCCGTTGAATATTCTTGATAAAAAGAACAGAAAGAAATAAAAACCAACTGATAATGATAAAGTTGTATTTTTATTTAGTAGCTAAATAATTTGCCTACCCACAAGACTTATCCTAAATTACAAAAATAACAATTGTGCTATCTGTGTAAAAGAGAATTCCCTTATAAACATAGTCAAAAGCAAAATACAATCATTGGAACTATTTTCTCCTACTCTTTCATAAAATTTACGTTAGATGAGTCCTGGACAGTTTTATTTATGAATTATAGGCTCATTCACACTTGGTAACTATTGTGTAGAAAAAGTATATATAAATATATTTTATATACTTAAAACATTTAACAAAAATATTTTTTGTTCTCTTTTTATATTGTGTACTGTGAATAATTTCTTATTAAATATCATGTAATCAAAAGCTCACAGTATGATAATCTTTTTCAGAGTCTTGGCTCCCATGCTGAGTAAAAATACTTCCCTGAACATAGGAATAGTTTGAGGTTTTTCAGAAAATGCAATGCACGGTTACAACTGTGGAGTTTTCTTCTGGTAACAGCTTCTCCTTAAAACACAGAGTAAAGGTCAACAGAACTGCCTGGCTAACTAGAAAGTAATTAGAACAATTATCATAATTTGGCTATTTATTTATTTATTTTACTTGTAGCAATATTATTTTTCCCAGTAGAACACTAATTTCTAACTTAACAATATCAAGACAGAGGAGGACAGTGTGGAAAGACAAAAAGAGAAATTGACAACCCATAAAGCAGCTTATAAAGAACTGATAGTTTTCCTTTTGCCTGGAAACTGCCGGTTGCTTTCCCTGCAGCTGAATTAGATAAGCTCAGAAGAATATTCTTGAAAGAGAAATGAAATATATGTTTAATTATGTCTTTAAGCTTATGTAGGAAATCACTTTTCTGTCCCATGGAGCTAAAAAACCACTCATGTTAATTTAATAGTGAATTTCGTGTTTTTTTTTAAATATTACCATCCTCATTAAGGTCCATGAATGCATGGACTTGAAGCCATGTTAATCCCAAATCAATATGCTTCTTTTGTTATTTTACATATTAAGTACAGTAAGCATGGTACTGTACAGATTTTTGAAAAGTTGCTTGAAAAATGAGCTCATTGTATGATATGAATGTTATTGAAAATGGAATTTGTGACTATTTAGATGAAAACTCCTGATTTTCCCCCCCTCATTGACACTAATCAGATCAAACAAAATTTTTCCAGTAGAATTGGAATTAATTCTATGTTATGTGCCCCTCTGGAGAAGCAAGACTCACGATTATCTGTCTCTCTCTCTCTCTCTCTCTCTCTCTCTCTCTCTCTTTCTCTCTCTCTCTCTATCTGGTTTATTATTGATACATATTAGGTATATATATTTTTGTGGTACATGTGATAATTTCATGCATTCATATAATCAAATCAGGTCAACTGGTATATATATCTGCCACGCCAAGTATTTATTCTTTTTTATGCTATAGACATTCAAAATATTATCTTCCGGCTATTTTGAAATGTATAATTGAATCATATTAACTATAATCGCTCTACTGATCTATTGAATACCAGGTGATAGTTTATATTTGTGAGAGACCCACAAATCCAGGAATAGAGCTGTACACTTTATAATTATCAATGACATGATTAGATAGTGAAACCTTTAAGCCTGATTGCCAGAGGCTCGGAGATTTAGATCTGGGACTTCGTTTTTTGGAATATAAAGTAGGAGTTATGCCTCTGGTGATAACAGTGAATTTGCAAAGATAATAAGAATATTACGAATTTCATTAAGTGACATTTATCTTCATGGTCCATGGATTAGATTACACTAGTTTTTAATGTTGCAATATTTTTGCTATCTCTTTGTTTTACTTCTCTGCTTCATTTATTTACAAAAAATTTCTCGAACATTATTTTAGACACCATTTCATTAATTTTACCACTCTAACTGTTGATCAAATAATGTCAAGTGTAATCGTTAGTTATTTAAGTTTGGAAAGAGCAAGGTCATGACCCTCTCCCTTTGTTCTTTATAGTTGACAAAATTTTAGTATGTACTATTATTATTCTTTTGGAGACAGTAACACTCTGTCACCCAGGCTGGAGTGCGGTGGTACAATCTCAGCTCCCTGCAACCTCTGCCTCCCAGATTCAAGTGATTCTCCTGCCTCAGCCTCCCAAGTAGCTGGGATTACAGGCACGCCACCATGCCCAACTTATTGTTGTATATTTAGTAGAGACAGGGTTTTGCATGTTGGCCAGGCTGGCCTTGAACTCCTGACCTCAGGTGATCTGCCCGCCTCAGCCTCTCAAAGTGCTGGGATTACAGGAGTGAGCCACCGTGCCCAGCCGGACTTTTTAATAGGGTTTTTTGCAGAATCAGCAAGGAATGTGGTGATGAGTAGGAGTCAGTCTCAGCATTGCAATTCCTTGCCAGAGTACAGGCTGCAAGGGAGACCTCATTCTGTCCTGTGCACCACTGCAGTTCCAGCCCCAGGCACAGCACCTCTCCCCTGGAAACCAGTCAAAATTTTTTTTGAAAGGATAAACCAGTCAGGAAATGAAAACTAATATCAATTCCTATTCTAATGTTTAGGTTACTAATTTGGTAGACTGTGAGTACTACGCATAAATTAGAGCTGAATTTCAGCAAGTATATTGAACAATTTGCATATGATTTCTTTGCAGGGAAGAAAAGTGTGTTAGGTCACAGTATAGTTACTCCAGAGCCTGGCCCATGGAAGTCACTCAAAAAATATTTGTTGGAAAAAAAAAAAAAAAAAGCCTGTGAAGACAGGCTGAATGACATATTGTTGTGCTCCTACTTAAATCATTTTCATTGACATGAAAGAAGACATTCATCAGTTAGGTTAGTAGCAGACTTACAGTTAAGAAACAGCTCAGTGGGCTGATGGAACAGGCAAAATTAAAAGGAATAATGCAAATACTCAGTAGCCAGCTTTAAAAAGTATAAAAAATATAGGCTGAGAAAGATGTAATGTTTCAGTAGTTAATGTAAACAAGACTTGAGATGTAGTTGATTGCAAACTCAATACGAATCAACAATATTGTGAGGTCACTACCAAAATATAAATGTGATATGGGACTGCATTAATAAATGATTAATGTTGGATCTGTGGTTCACAAAATCTTTGACCTTGTGTACATATTGCATGCCTGTGTATTTTGGTGGGGGATGGGGGGCAGAAAAGCTCCTATCTTTTGTTAGATTCTCAATGAGAACAGTGACTCACAAAATATTAAGATCTACTAGCTCAGAACAAGGTAGGTAATAGTTCTATTTTGTACACAGGTCAGGTCAAAGTACACTTGTATCATAATCAGTTATTGGAAATACGTTGTAAGACAGACATTGATAAATTGAAGCATCTCTGGGAGGCAGGCTGGGATAGTGAAAGGTCTGAAAATCAGGACCTGTAAAGATGGAATTAAAGGAACCGGAGAGTATTGAAGAAGAAGAGGTTTTACAGAAATATTCCATATGACTTCAAAAAAGTAATTGTTTCAGATTGGGAAAAGATACAAATACTGATATATAAAATATTGGTGAGAATGTGAGGAAATGGAGATTCTCATAATCTGCTAGTGGGTGTAAAATTGCTTGGTTGTTATTGCAGAGTAATTTGGTATGATCAATGCTTTAAAAAGGCACATTTGTTTATATGTAATTTTGAAAACTTTTGTATACAAATGAATATACACAAAGGTACAGACACACACACACACAAACATTTACAAGGATGTTTACTCTGGCAGTTTTATTAATTGCCCTTCACTGAAAATACCCACCTGTAATCCCAGCAGTTTGAGAGGCTGAGGCAGTAGGATTGCTTGAGGCCGAGTGTTTAAGACCAGCCTGGGCAATACAGCAAGACCCTGTCTCTACAAAAAAATTTAATAATTAGCCAGGCCATGGGGGTGCACACCTGCAGTCTCAGCTTCTCAAGAGGCTGAGGCAGGAGGATCACTTGAGCTCAGGTGTTCCAGAGTACAGTGAGCTATGATTGCACCACTGCACTCCAGTCTGGGTGGCAGAGCAAGATCATGTCTTAAAAAGAAGATATCCTAAGGGTGTATTGCAGTTATGTTGTATACATGGCATAGCTATGGAATACCATGCAGCAGTTAAAGTGAAAGAAGATATATGGGTTCTGATGTATAGAGATCAAGATTTATCAAATTCAAATAAAAGCATATTGCATATAATATATATGTATTATGGTTCATGGAAAAAAATCCATAAAACAAAATATTTCCCTATGAACATAAAGAGATAAATATCTGGAATAATTCATAACAAACTGACAATAATGGCTCACTCAGTAGGATTAAGGGTGAGTCAAAGGGCTCCTTATTTGTATAAATTTTATGTTTTGCATAAAAATGTATTCAGGTCTCTATAAGAACCAGTAAGTGGAAGTTACAAATAAAACTGAGTGAATAGAATTTATGTAGCCTTTATACCTGGAAAACTTGTTAAATTACTTTATTATTGGTCCAGAGGGGAAATAGTGAATTGTATTAGAAAATTTATTTAAATGCATATAAGGAAGCATTTTTAGGATTAGAAATGTTTTAAAATGGAATTGGTTGCCTGTTACTGATTTTATTCTCATGGAAAAGGTTGAAACAGTGCTTAAATAACTAGGTTCCAAAGAATCGTTCTATTCAATGGACAACGTTACCTGTAAAATAAATTTCAACTTTATAAGGTTATGATACTTTTTGTTGTTGCTTTTTAACTTATGATATTCTTTATTGTCTTAATTTTTGTCATTTTTATTATGATTATTTCAAGTCAACCTGACATAATTTTAAGAAAATCAGAACAACTGTTTTAGATTTTTAATTTTTAGTTATGGATACATAATAGTTATACATATTCATGAGGTACATGTGATATTTTGATACAAGCATATGCCGTGTAACTGCATGTGTGTGTAACTGAGGTACACATCCACCTCAAGTATTTATAATTTATTTGTGTTAGGAACATTGCAATTCTCCTCTTAGTTATTTTGAAATATACAATAAAATTATTGTTGACTATAGTCACACTATTTTGCTGCCAAACAGTAGATCTTACTCCTTCTGTCTAACTGTATTTTGTACCCATTAGCCAATGTGTTTCTATCTGCCCCCTCCACACTACCCTTCCCAGCCACTGGTAACCATCATTCTACTCCCTATCTCCATGAATTCTATTTTTTTTTTAAATTAGCTCCCACATCTGAGTAAGAACATACAGTATGTTTCTTTTTGTGCCGGGCTTATTTCATTTAACACAGTGTCCTCCAGTTCCATCGTGTTGTTGCAAATTACAAGATTTCACTCTTTTTTTTATGACTGAATACTATTCTGTTGTATATATGCACATATTTTCTTCATTCATTCATTGATGGACACTTAGGTTCATTCCCTATCTTGGCTATTGTGAATAGTGCTGCAGTAAACAGTGAGATTATGATTCTATGGCTGGATAATGTCTAAATACCCTTACAGGTAAAAATTCCAGAATTTTAATTTAGAATTTTTTGATTTAGCACCTAATTCTTTTATCATCCCTTACCCTCATTTTACCTCTATAATCTTACCTCCTTTCATGATTTATTTGTGAAAGCCAGACTTTCCCCAAATGCGAGCTGCATACCACTGGTCATTTAGAAAGTGATTTTTACATGTTACATGAATATGACATTAAATAATACTAAATCACTAAATTATCAAATCACTGAAGGAAAATAATTATTTTCTCCTTCAGTGCTTTTGATTGAGGTCAAAGAGAAGATTTTTAATATTTTTCTGGTGCTTTATATTTTCCCTTTTAAACCGAATGTGAGAAGATTTTAGGCTTTGAACTTTAGTTATTAACTATATATATCTATAGTTTAATAATAGTTTGTTTTTCTTGTATATGTTTGTAGTCATCTTCTGTTTTTGGTAGTTGTAGCATAAACTGTTTTTGCCACCCAATATCCATTATTTGCTGCTGCTTTCCTAAAGAATCTCTTTATTATTGGTAGTGGCAGTGTACCAGCTAAAACACTATAAGGCCTAGCCTTCCTTGTACCTAGGTGTGGTCATGTGTCTTTGTCCTGGCCAGTGAGATAAGCAGAAATGCCATAGGTGACACCTGGTAAAAATGCTCACAGGACGCTGCTTAATCTAGGACGTGCACACTTTCTTCCCTAGGCCCATTTTTCCTTCCTGCCTGTCATATAGATGAGATGGCTGGAGCAACAAAAGCTAAATTGGATAATGAGGCAATCTTGAGAAAAAAAGACTCATGCTAAGAATGACAGAGCAGAAAAGTAGAAGGATACTTGTCCCTAGTGGCCATGATGCTGCCATTTCTAAGGTTCGACTGTCTCTCTCTGGACTACTTTTCTGTGAGAAATATATCTGTTAAAACCATTGTCACTTTAGGTGGAGTATATAAACGGACATAATCCTAACCGAAATGGCAAATGTTATTGGTTTTCCCATGTTAGTGATACAAAATTTAGTTCTAAAATCAATCTATGTCATTGGTATGCCATTAAGGCCCATTGGATCTGATTTGCATTTGAAATTTTTAAAAATGGCTTTAACTATTTGTAAGGACTGATACTTTATTATTTCTTCAAAGCCTTCCAAAGAACAAAGAGAAAATTTACTATTACTTTAAACAAAAAAAAATTAAATCTTGCACTTACTATATAGGCCCATTAAACTCTTTTGAAAATCCAAGATACATAATGAGTTCTTACAGCGATCTTAATATTATTATTTTTTACATCTTGGAACATTGTGCTAGTACATGATCTTAGGAATTATTTCATCATTGCTCATCAATTATTAACAATTAGGCTAAGCAGACTAAAATAATAAGACATAAGAATCGTGGAATTCCCTAAATTTGAGGCTGAAGAATAATGTATTATTAATTCTTCAGCTTTCTAATTATACTGCCCAAAGTATTGTATCATCTTTTAAGAATAGTATAAGAGGAGATGGAAGACACCATCTTTGTGGTCTGCTTTTAGCTTCCATTAAAAACAGTGAAGAATTTCAGAGTTTATATTTTCTGCCCAAACTGATAAAGGAAAGAGATAGATAAATCTGGTTCAAAATTTAAGATGAATCAAAGCATACATGCAAAGAGGCGGAGAGCAGCATTCTACTTTTGAGTGATGATGTTGAAATTAATCATATTGCAGAATTTGAGATGATTTTTCAGAGGGTGATATTCTGCATGAATTTTCTCCAAGAAAAGGTGAGTGAACAATACATTTCTAGGGGCACAAAAGAAAATGTGGTGTTTTCATTCAGTTTGTCAGTCAGTCAGGAAGGATTCGATCCAGTCCACCAATATTTTGTGATGGGACTCACACAAAGTGTGTGACAGTGCTATTTCATCCTTTACATTGCCTCTGCTCCAGCATTTACTTGACCCAGTGAGGTTTGCTATGTTTAACTTCTTATGAAATTTTAAATAAGCTTTTCATTATCTCTTTATTGTTCCATAAATTATTTGTAAAATGCCTTAAAATATATATTTAAAAAAAGGACCCGTTGGACTCAGATGATAAACGACAATGATGATATTTTCTGGTATGTATGTTGGGGGTTAATTGAAAATAGGGAGCTAATTAGATGATAAATATACAGTGAATGATAGTACCAGTGAATAAAAATGCTAGAATATAGCAAAATATCACAAAAGAGGTTACACATGTAGTTGGGGAAACACATCACATCAAAACCTTTTCTTATT
The DNA here is from genome assembly GCF_000951045.1 of Mandrillus leucophaeus. Taxonomy (NCBI): domain Eukaryota; kingdom Metazoa; phylum Chordata; class Mammalia; order Primates; family Cercopithecidae; genus Mandrillus; species Mandrillus leucophaeus. Next base: position 1,557,951 of record NW_012107574.1, read on the forward strand.
ATTTTAACTTTGACTTGCACATGATGTCATTGTATACATGTTGATATTATTCCTGCATTTAGAATTTCTTACTGTAGGGAGTTGTTATTTAATGGACATGGAGTTTCAGTTTGGAAATACAAAGTTCTGGAGATGGATGGTGGTGATGTTTGCCCAACAGTAAAAATGTACTTAATGCCACAAAATTGTACGCTTGAAAATAATTAAAATAGTTAATTTTGTATTATTTATATTCTATCCAATTATGAATATTTAAAATTCTTAATAATTTTTAAAATAAACTGAAAAAAATTCTTGCTTTCTCTGACAATCATGTACATTAATCAACTTAAAACTTAAATTGGTTTCTATAAAATGCTTTCATTAAAGATTTGTCTCATTCATGCCTTTATTTTTGGTGTTCTCCACATTTTTAGACAGAATTACTATACTATATGGATTATTATACTACACAGATATGCTCATATAATAAAGCAAATGCTTGCATAGAGAATCCCAAATTACTTATTTTGACACTTGTATACAATGGAGGCTACATTAATTTGAGCACACTATAGTATACTGTTTTCAATTAATATCTATGAAAAATCTAATTAAACTAGAAAATGATGAAGTGCCCTAATTCATTGAGTTCTTTTGAAGCTACTGTCTTGCACAATGTGAGGGTCATAGGAGACGGATACATTCACGTGGCTGAGATGAATTTGTTTTGCTGAGTAGCTTCTCTTGTTCTTCTCTCATTTCTGAATCAAGCTGCATGTCACGAGACTCTGAGATCTTATACTTGAATATTCAGTATCCAAGACCCCTTAGAGTCCACACTTTGCATCTGTCCCTTACTTATCTGGCTTCCCACTGGTTTTATTTTATCTCTTGCTATCTGTAGTGCCAGCCACATCAACATTTGGTAATTCTTTATTTTTTTAGTTTCTAAAATACAATGGAGGGACCATGCAGTCTACAAGAAGCCTCATTCATAAGAATTCAAATAAAAGACAATTTTGATTAAGACCAGAAAGCATGAAAACAACAGAACAGAGTGAGAAATAAAATTATGTCTACATCAAAATTACGTTTCTCTTGATCTACTGAGGTGTATTATGAACAGGTTTCCTGACAAACTAATTTTCTTATGCATACTGCATTATACTAGGATGTATGGAATTTGCATGATAAACTGTGAAGCAGGAAAAGTGTTTTGTATGTTCCCTTTGAAAATTTCTCTCCATTTGTATGCTTCATGTTACCATCACATTTTTAAGTAGACTCCAGTTTTTCCTAGGAAATTGAAATGCTTTAGTACTCTATTCATTGCAGGGATTTTCCCGTAATTTTTTTTTAACATTTCCACCAATAGGGTCCTTTCAGAACACCTACAGAGGATATAAAAAATATATTGTAGTGCATTGTATTGATGTCAACAGAACTGTGTGTTTTCACCCTGGTGTGATGTCAGAACAATGTAGTGCATCTTTCACAGTGCCAACTCATTGGAATAAAAGACCCATTCAGAAAGAAACCCTTGGATGGTCACAGTTTTTAGGAGTTTTTACGCATGGCCACACATTTATAACTTTAAACTTTTCTTACAATGCGTTATATTTTCTTCCCATTGCAGCTGAGCTTTCATATTGAAAGCGAATATTTTTCTATATAGCAGCTAAAACATCTATTGATTCTTTGGTTAAAAAAATAAAAAATAAATATACTTTCTAGAATGACTGCATTCCAAGGCCAGGGTTAGCACATTTCATTCATGCTATTTTCTAAAACCCCTAGTGTGAAGATTGACGGCAGAATGTGGATTTCATAAATCCCACCATATGAATTCTGAAACCCCAAAATAAGAGATTAACAGATGCAGATGTGGATGGTGGAGTGGATGCTTTGAAGATGAAATTAAAACATTTTGTATTTGCATGTGTAAAATAAACATAAAGCATTTCATTTTAGGTAGTTGGGGTTTGCGGAGAAAGATAAAGTAAGTACTCTGCTTTAGTTCAGGGATTTGTCTCCCTCTCCTGACTTCATTTTTTTTTTGTTGTTAAACTTTCACTTTCTTAATTACAAAAGTTAATTGTGACTATTGAAGAAATTGGAAAATACAAACATAAAGTATAAATTAAACTACCTTGTAACCTCTTTCCTACCCCACTCAGAGATATCCATTGTTCACATACTGGTGTGTATCCTTCCTTGGAGTATGTATGTTGCAAATATGGGTCATACGCAACATACGATATCATAGCCTCATTCTAACTGGTATACCATGAATCTTTTCCTATTTAAGTAAATATTTAAAAGCATCATTTTTAATGCCTGTAATATATTTTATTATAGATGAACTATTTAATATCTTGATTATAACATTTGGGCTATTTTTATTTTTTCAATTGCTATTTAAAATCTTTTTTGATGCTACACCCCGTTTCAGCTGAATCACTGTGTCTTTGCTCCACCCATGCTTCTCCAGCAGATGGGTTGTTGGACTATTTCTTTTTGTTTGTTTTTTTATTTATTATAAACAAAACCTGTTGTGATCTTTTTTGGACATATATCTGTGTACATGTTGAGTATTTATATAGTATAGCTTCCTAGAAGAGTAACAAGATGTGTGACTTTTAAATTTTGATAAATATTTCCAAATTGTTGTTAAAAGGTTGTACCAATTTACACCCTCAACAGCAGTGCGAATTTCCATTTTTCTGCACTTTCTTTAACATAACAAAATTTTGCCAACCTTATAAGCAGCCTATGTTGCTTAATTTATCTTGCCATAATAATTTTAAAAACTGATAATCTTTTCAATGTTTATGTTCATTTGTATTTCCATTTCAGTGAATTTTCTCTTTGAATTATGTATATATTTTTCTATTAAGTTGTATCTTTTTAACTGATTTATGGAAACTTTTACCTCTTTGTTTTCTATGTCTGGCAAATGTGTTCTTTCAATCCATCATATATCTTTCAGTTTTACTTATAGTGCTTTTTTTTTTTTTTTTGCCACAAATGTTTTTTTCATTTTTTCACTTTTTAAAATTATTTTTAAAATTTTTTATTTCCATAGGTTTTTGGGGAACAGGTGGTATTTGGTTACATGAGTAAGTTCTTTAGTGGTGATTTGTGAGATTTTGGTGCACCCATCACCCGAGCAGTATACATTGACCCCAATTTGTAGTCTTTTTTCCCTTACCCCTTCCCACAACTTCCCTCTCCACCCAAGTCCCAAAGTGCATTGTATCATTCTTATGCTTTTGCATGGTCATAGCTTAGTTCCCAGATATGATATTTGATTTTCCATTCCTGAATTACTTCCCTTAGAATAATAGTCTCCAATCCCATCCAGTTTGCTGCAAATGCCATTAACTCATTCCTTTCTATGGCTGAGTAGTGTTCCATAGTGTGTGTGTGTGCACGTGCGCGCGTGTGCACGCGTGTGCATATGTATCTCACATATATATCTCATATATACACATATATATCATATATATATCACATCACAGTTTCTTTATCCACTCATTGATTGATGCACATTTGTGTTGGTTCCACATTTTTGCAATTGTGAATTGTACTGATATAAATATGCGTGTGCAAGTATCTTTTTCATATAATGACTTCATTTCCTCTGGGTAGATACCCAGTAGTGGGATTGCTGGATCAAATGGTAGTTCTACTTTTAGTTCTTTAAGAAATCTCCACAGTGTTTTCCGTAGTGGCTATACTAGTTTACATTCTCACCAGCAGTGTAGAGTGTTCCCTTTTCACCACATCCGTGCCAACATCTATTATTTTTTGATTTTTTTTATTATGGCCGTTCTTGCCATATACATATTTTTAATTGTAGTACAAATTCAGTCATTTTCTTCATGAATTCTAGGTCTTATGCCTATGCTGAGAATGGCCTTCTCCTTTCAAAGATTATAAAAATACTTACATGTGTTTCTTTCTAGGGCTATTATGTTGAGATATTTAATCCACTTGAATTTTGTTTTTGCTTGATGGTAAGAGGAGGGGATCCAACTTCATGCTGTTTCCAAATAATATTTAGTTGTTTTTAAACCATTTATTTTCCATTCCATCATTTGCCACTGATTTTAAATATCAATATATCAAAAGATCATATCTCTGTTTAAATCATATACTGTTTTAATTATTATAGCCTTATAATGTGTTCTGCTATCTAGAAGGAAGAAAATGGCATTACTTCCTCAAGCAAAATTGTTGGGTCAAATTGATTTGGGGTTCTGCGAAGGCTGCACTAATTTACAGTTTCACTAGAAGCATATACAAATGCTTATTTTGCTTCACCTTACTAATACTTGTACATATGTATTTAATATGTTTTACATGTATTTTTTAAAATTTCAAATTTCATAGATAAAAGTGGTAGGTCGTAAGCTTTATTGCACATTCATTACTAGGATAGCTGAGCTCTTCTTGATACTGTCGTTACATTTTGCTATTATTTTAAAATATTTTCTATTCAGTTTAATGTGCTCATGTTAGGAGATTTGTGTGTTTTAGAAATGGCTCATGCTTGAACTAAGGAGAACACAGTGGTTGACCCAGGACAGGTCAATTCAGAAACCAAAAACTAAGGAGCTCCCTGCCTCTAGGAAACATAGTAGGACAATAGTAGTGTCAAAAGGCAAAATTACAACAAATTTACTTTCATTATCTGAATTGGCTTTTGTTTACAATTTAAAAATCATAAATAAGATTGTAGCGCCTGGTTCTCAGAACCAGAAAAGGTTCAAAGAATTCCCCGGCTGCATAGTGGTCAGACACTTATGGACAGAAAATGGAAGTCACAGGGACAGCTTAATAGGCAACAGCTTGGTGTTTTGCCTAATTCGAATCAGCTGGCTATGATTGGTTGGCGCTCAGCTACTGTGATCTGTGATTGACTGAGACCAACTATTAATATGTGTTACTTGAGTATCAACTCCAGAGTTAGGGTTTAGTTAATGTACTATGTTAGGTTGCGGTTCATTACTTAAGGATTCAGGACAGGGGCATCCTCAGGCGCAATTTTAATTTAGTTTAACAGTTGCCAACCTTCATTAAGCTTTGTCTTAAAAGCTTTATATTCCCTGGCTTCTGAGATCCTCTCACTACTATGTGGAGACATTATATCCATCCCCACTTTCTAATGAAAACTGGGGCTCAAGGAGATACACAACTTGTCTAAGGTCGCAGAACTGGCAAGGTGTCCGGACCACTTTGTGAATCCAAATGGTGTGAGTTCTGAGTCCAAATGTCCCGTGGAAGGGTCTGCTGAGATGTGCCATCCTTTCCCGAGGACTGCCACAGGACCATGCTGAAGGAGCCTGTCCCAGGCTCGGGCCAGCAAAGACAGAAACAGTTGCCTGTCCCCTTAAAAGTCAGGGTCCTAAAGTCTCTGGAGGAGTGGAGATGAGGATGCAGGGTGGGGGCACAGAGACACTGTGGGGACCTCCCTTCTCCACAGTGACAACCGTCTGGAAGACTTGCGTGGTTTATGATGGCAAAATCATGTATTAATGGAAACATTTCTAAGGAACCAGTTCAAAAATGCTCAGAATGGGTTGGAGGCATAGCATAGACTTCTTTTCAAAGGTAAAGACATTTTCATTTTCTGTAAAAAGTCATCCTTACCTGGAAGGGGTACGTTGTAATTATTTACTCTTTTAAAAATATGGAGTCAGATGCTACTACTTTTTCTGATTAAATTTGTGCTTGCTTTTAAGTTGTAGTGTGGCAGATAAGGAGCTGATGCTGGAATTAAAAAGATGTGACCTGTCTTTTTTTTTGTATTAGTATTATCTTTTATCCTACTTGTCAATTTTGTGAAGTTTAGTTTAGTTAAAATTAGAGAATCTGTAAGTCCACATAGTGCAATTTGACTTTTTGAGTAAAAAAAAAATGGTGGTGGGTTTTTTGTTTTCTTTCTTTCTTTTTTTTTTTTTGGCTTCCACAGTTGACTAAATTAAGAGGATCAAAAGGTTTAGCCGGGGTTCTGATTAACTCCTTGTTGCTGACTAGTTTGCTGTCTAAAGTAATGGGGTGAGAGGAGGAAAAGCAAAATCAATCTAAAACTAAATGCTGGTAAGAAACAAGTCTTAGACTAGTTAACTTGATGGTTGTAGCTTGTACACAGGTCTAAAGTGGGATTTGAAGTGTCTGTGGCCATCTCTATGAAGAATAGTGTTAAAATCATATATCGTTCATTATAACATTGATCAGTGCTCACTGCTCACTCAGAGCTGGATTTGTGATATAACATTGTAGAGGAGAGGTTGAAACCAGAGATCATCTAGCCTAAAACCTTATGCCTCTCTTAGTTCCTTCTGTTTGAAAAAATGGCAACATTCCAACAGTTACTTATGCAAAGTTCTATAAACTACCTTTGACCTTCAGTTCTCACACTCAATAGATACCCCAGTACTGTCAGTTCTGAACCCAAAATGAATCTTGATTCTTAATTTTTTCCATCTTTGCTGCCACCATCTTTGAACTCTTATTTCTTACCAAATTTTTTTCATTAGCCTCCTATCTGGCCTCCCCACTTCTATTTCCCCTCTTAATAATTTATTAACTCAGTATCCTAAATGATATTTTAAAATGTTTTTAAAGCTCTTTCACTTAAAAATTTTTTTATTTTGAAATGATTTTATGTTTATAAAAAAGTTACAAAAATAGTGCAGAGAGTTCTCATATGTTCTTCATCCAGCTTCTCCTAATTTTAACATCTTACATATATAACCAATTTTGGAAAGCGGGAAATTAACATTAATGTAATACTATTAACTAAGCTACAGGTGTTATTCAGTTTTCACCAGTTTTTAATGTTTCTGGTCCAGGATACAATCCAGTGACCCACATTACATTTGCTTGTCATATCTCTTTAGTGGCCTTCAATTTGTGACAGATCTTTAGTCTTCCTTTCATAACATTGACATTTGTTAAAAGTACTGGTCAGTTCGTTTATAGAATGCTCCCTAGTTTAGGTTCCTCTGTTGTTTTCTATGACTGGATTGGGTTATGCATTTTTAACAAGAATTAACACAAAAGCGATGTTGTGTCCTTCTCAGTACATTCTGTCTGGGGCTAAATGCCTTGTTAAAGATATAAATTTGATCATGTTACAAACCTTCAGTGGGTTTCCATTTCTCTGAGGGTAAAAGGTAAACTCAGAATTCTAAGATCCTACATAATTTCCTGTTACTTTAATTCATGCCTTTTGTAAGGGCCAAGACAATTTAAAATTAAGAGGCTTAATTCTTGTTGAAAATAGAAGGAATTCCCCCGCCCCAACCTCTTATTCTGAGAACATTTACTTAGAAAACTTGTAATTGTTAACTTCTTTCTCTGTCTCTGTGAAATATTATGTAGATCTTTTTGAAAGCTAAATAAGCCTCTGGCCAGTTTTAGACCCCGGCATATCTTTCTCAAGGACGTGGGAGCCATCTCTTTCAAATGGAATCAAGGAAGATAGTGCCCCTATTTCTCCATTTCTGTGGGAGGGCAGGTGCCTTGCTCCAAGTTGCAAAACTATCTCTTGTCATAAAGAGAAGTTTATTTTTCTGTGGAATAAAGCCAGTAGTTAACACAGATGGTCACCTCAACTACCAAGTAAATTTAGGAAGAGCTATGTGTGACAAATGGTGTTGCCAAGTCCTCTTACTTGAGAACTAGTTATTGTTTATCTTGATGACAAGTATGTACCACATGGTAAGAGGATGAGATGTCTTTTGAACTTTGGAATCTCTTGATGGATTATCTGTGATAGGTATCATATTCTTATTCAACGCTTTTTCAATAATAAGATGACTTTCTTTCTCTTCTAGTCTGTAGAGAGGTTTTCTGTGTTGGGAGGAGATTTTGTTTTTAATGATGTTTCCCCAACACTCTTTCCTGCGGACTTACTATGGCTTTCTTTCATGTTTCAAAAAGTACAAAACTGTTGCTTGCTGTATAATCCTCTGCCTGAATTCCTCCACTTTTCTCCACCTCTTCGTTTAAGTAGCTCGTTTCAATCTCCAGGACTAAGTTCAGATATAATCTCCCTAAAGACACCTTTCTCAACCACCCTGTCTAAGGAAGCCACCCCTCCCAGGGATTCTATCATATTATCCTGTTTCTATCTTGCAGAATATTTAATACATCCTGTAATTATTGTACTTGTTAATTTGTTGATTTCTTTATAGTGTTCTGTCCTCCACTACAATGCAAGCTGTAGCAGGAAGAGACTCCCCTCCAATCTGTCCAATCTCACCCCATCTGTCTTGTTTATGGTTGAAGCCTTCATACCTAGAACAGTGCCTGGCACATAATAGGTGCTTGATGCATATTTGTAGAATGAACAAATGAAAGATGAGATTGATAAGCAGGTTAGGGTAGTTAAATAATGAAGATGTACGTTTGCTTTTATCCTATTCTTTATCAACTTGTGGAAGTCTCAACAAATGAGTTTTTAGCAGTCTCTGTATTTAACAAACATAAAATAATTATATTGAGGAAATAATACATGAAAAATTCACCTTCATACTTGAACAAAAATAGGCCCAAATGCTTGTTTTGAAAAGGAAAATCTGTGATTTTTTTTTTTTAAATCCACTCAAATATTTTAGGAAAGCTTTCATGTTAATTCTGGATACAGCTGGGGCCATTTGAATTGTAGCATTGACTAATTGGCCAGTGTGAACATCAATTAGTCCTGAATAAAGAGCAGGAGATGAATGCCAAGAAGGAGGAAGTGGAGACTCAGATTGTTCAGCAAATCTAGTAGGAATCTGCACATCCTGACAGACAAAGAAGGGACCTTCTGCAAGACCCTTGAGACAGTGGAAGCCTTGAAGTTACACTGATATTTGAAGGAGGGCTTAACACAGTGCTTCTCAACCTTAAGCATGCAGCATAGTCCTCTGGAAGGCTTGTTAACACAGGCTTCTGAGTCTCATCCTAGAAGTTTCTGATTCTGTAGGCCTTGGGCCCCAAGAGTTTGCATTTTAACAAGTTCCCAAATGTTACCGCTGACATTGGTCCAGGCTCTACACTTTGAGAACCACTGCTTTAAAGCATTGATTGACAGTAAGAACCTGATGGAATTTGTTTATAATAGTCTTTTAAAATTTATTTTATTTAATTATTTAGAGATAGGGTCTTGCTCTGTCACCCAGCCTGGAGTGCAGTGGCGTAATCATAACTCACTGCAGTCTCAAACTCCTGGGCTGAAGCAATCCTCCCGTCTCAGTCCCCTGGAGTCGCCTGGCCTACCACGGCTAATTTTTAGGTTTTATTTTTATTTTTTAGAGATGGGGGTCTTGCTATATTGCCCAGGCTGGTCTCAGACTCCTGGCCTCAAGCTGTCTTTCACTTTGGCTTTGCAGAGTGCTGAGATCAAAGACATGAGCCACCAAACCCAACCCTATAACAGTCTTTTAAGAGTTGACAATGGCCTGTCTCGCTGCCGGGCCATCTTAACAGCAACTCTTGGTTGGAGGCCGTCCCGCACCTAAGGCAGAAAGATGGTGGCTGCAAAGAAGACAAAAAAGTCGCTGAAGTTATCAATTCTAGGCTCTAACTTGTTATAAAAAGTGAAAAGCACGTGCTGGAGTACAAGCAGACTCTGAAGATGATCAGACAGGGCAAAGCGAAATTGGTTATTCTCTTTAACAAGTGTCCAACTTTGAAGAAATCAGAAATAGAGTACTGTGCAATGTTGGTCAAAACTGGTGTCCATCACTACAGTGGCAATAATATTGAACAGGGCACAGCATGAGGAAAATATTACAGAGTAGGCACACTGGCTATCATTGATCCAGGTGATTCTGACATCATTAGAAGCATGCCAGAACAGACTGATGAAAAATAAACCATGCAAAATTTCCCTTTAATAAAATTTGCCAGAGCTTGCTAAAAAAAAAAGTTCACAATTTTTTTTAATTAAACAAATGTTCCTTTTTTTTAACTGCCAAGGAAAAGGGTCTCTTTTTTCATGCTCCATTTTTAAAGGTCCCGTCTCTGTATCTCAGCTCTCATTTATTGAGCATGTACTAGTTACCCACATTATTTTATTTAATCTTTAAAATTGCTGGGTAAATCCTTATTTTACCCATGAATTATTATTGTATTTTAGGTGACAGAACCAAGATTTCATACAGCATTTTCAATAACTTGCCTTATATCATGATGTGGAATTTCATTGCTCCCTACAGATCCACTCTGGATTTCTATATGTGAGAGTCTTTAATACGATATTGAAGAAATCCACTGATAAGTTTCCCTAGGGGTTTTCCTCCTTAACCAGATCTTATTATATTTTGGTGGGTTAGTGGCCTTTATTCTCAAAACAAATAATTAAAATTCAAGATTCAAAGACAAAACATACCTATTTGTTTTTAAGTAATAAACCATGTTTTTCTCTGATTAGATGCATTACTCCTCACTCTGGAATCATAGACTCTTCTGTTAGTAGTTTATTTTTTAAATTTAATTGTATTTTAAGTTCCAGGTGCAGGACGTGCAGTTTTGTTACATAGGTAAACGTGTGCCATAGTGGTTTGCTGCACCTGTCAACCCATCATAGGTATTAAGCCTCGCATACATTAGCTATTTATCCTGATGCTCTCCTTGCCCTCCACCACTCCAGTAGTGCATCTTGCCCTCCCTGTGTCCATGTGTTCTCATTCTTCAGCTCTTACTTATAAGCGAGAATGTGTGGTGTTTGGTTTTCTGTTCCTGTGTTAGTTTGCAGAGGATCATGGCTTCCAGCTCCATCCATGTCCCTGCAGAGGACATGATCTCATCCCTTTTTATAGCTGCATAGTATTTCATTGTGTATATGTACATTTTCTTTATCCAGTCTATCATGAATGGGCATTTGGGTTGATTCCAACTCTTTGCTATGGTGAATAGTGCTGCAGTGAACATACGTGTGCATGTATCATTGTAACAGAATGATTTATACTCCTTTGCACATATACCCAGTAATGGGATTGCTGGGTTAAATGGTATTTCTTTGCTCATGAATTCTCTAAGCTTCTAGGTAGTGTGATTATTGGCCAGTGGTTCACTGCTGACCACTGATATAGCCGCTGCTGCCACAGGGCTCTCTGACTCCAGGATTAGTCCTGTTTTTGCTACAGTGCTTCTCAGCCTGAGATGCAACAAATTTTAAGACTAATTGGTAACACCTTGAGGTATTATATGACTGAAGTAGATATTATTCATCAGCCTGAGGTGAGCCTGATCTAACATAGAAGATTAGTTAAGACAAAAGTCCTAGTGTGAAGTGCTGCATCTCGGTGTTCTGTTACCCAAGAAACATGGTAGCCTTGTTTCCCAAGAAGTATTTTAAAGATAACTCTAGCAAAACACTCATTTTCTACATGAGTCTGAGGAATTTGTCTAAGTGGTAAAACCAAACTGACCTTTTGCTTAATTGCCTACGTAATTCAATGAATTTTCTATCGAGAGACATTAAGACCAAACAAGTTCTCCTTAACATCCCAGAAATGCATGGATCACCTTGAAAATCTCTGAAAAATGAATAAAAAGAAGCAAGTGACTGAGTTCATAATTGTTTCCTTCTCTGTAAGCCAAAATTGATGGCCAGGAGGAAGGCATTGAAGCCAGTACATACTGACACTATTTATAAGATCTTGATATTTTAGACTTGTATTGCACCATTCATCCTAGGATCATAAAAATGGTTGTTAAAATTTATACCATATTAGTCTGATTAACCCTGAGAAGGGTAAAAATAAAGGATTGAGGAGAAATATTTATTTCACAAGGGTTGGGACTTTAGTATACAGAAAGCTGCATAAATCTGCAGATGTTCTAATTAGATTCAGCTGAACTGCTTCAGAATGCACGATAACATGGATTTACTCTGCCAACTACTAAGAATAACTTTTCTGGTGTAAAAAAATGTTCAAGTTTCAGTATTGAAACATAAAATACCCCAGCCCAGGGGATAGATTCTTTTCACATCAATTTCTTCATTGGCTCAAATTTCTCTAGCAGTTAAGTTGCTCCTTTATTATAAGACTTAAACAGAATTTTCTAAATGGTACCCTAGTGGTACTCTTCCCAGGTTATAGTACCTGGAATCCTATTTTCTGTTAATAGTTAAACATTAACCTTAGATCACTGTAATACCATCAGACAAGTTATTCATATGGTGCTTAATTTACAATCAGGGAGTAGTTTAGGCCATGAGAAAATCTGGTTCATAAAGAGGATGACATTAAGGAATCAAGAGATGTATTTCATGAGGTAGTTTTGCTAGTCAATTTCCTCTTTTTTTTTCCTTGAATATATGCTGGTTTTTAGATCTCAGGAAAGTTATTCCTTTGTGCTGGCAGGGGAAATCTGTGTTGTCCTACGGTTGGAAGTATTTCAGTAAATCTTATCAGAGAATTTGCTGAGGCCCAGGTTACACCCAGGGTGAAGAATGAGCATTCCTCTGGCACGAGAATCCTACTGGATCCCCAGAGGCATGGGGATCCCTTTGGTGTCCAACTTTGCAAAGTTCCATCAGCACCAGAATGCTTTCCACTTCCACAGAACCTGGCTGTCAGATCCAGCTGCACCTTTAATTTACCTGTTTCTAGGTCTGAGAAGGCAAGGTGAGGGAAAATGTCTCTTTACAAAGGGAGTCAAGGGGAAGTGTGAGAGAGGCTGTGACTAGAACCTCATGTTCCGTTGCCTGCCCCTTAGACAAACCCAACTTCGGTCAATATTCCCTCAATTATATTTGATAAGCCAACCTATTATCCTTAATTAAAATGTTGGCAGGCAGTATTCATGTGAATTTTTGCCAAGGATTTATTATAATCTCCTTGTTTTATGGTTTCCTATTTTGAATAGTGAAAGAATAATTTCATAAACCCTTCTGAAGGAGAGTCTCTTATAAATGCAAATTTTATCTCCTTCATAATCTTTTTGGATCTCTGTGAATTTGCATGGAACAAAAATACATTGCTCAAGTATGCTGTGTTTTAATTTATTAATAAAAACAAAATAGTTGTGAAAGGCATTTGTAGGAAATTGATTTGAAATAGATGTTACCATGGCATATGCATTAGTCTACAACATTAGGAACAATGAACATGGAAAATCAACATTATTTATAGAATTACCAGCTACCTATTACTGTAGAATCTGAAGTCAGGGATATTATAAATATGTAGAGTCATGTCCTAGCATTTACATTTAACCCTTGGTTGTCCAGTATCTAAGTCACTTTATCTTGTTTCCTTGTTATCCTATACATAAATATATGTGTGTAAACACACACACACACACACCTGATCATTGATGTAAAAACAACAGCAACAACAACAAAAACTGGTCACTAATGTATAGAACCCAATTGTGCCTGTAACATAAAAGAACTCAGTAAATGTGAGTTCCCTCTTCCCATCCTAAATCCCTTTTCTTACTTCTTGGGCGTTTTCCTTTCTCTCCTCACTTTTATCAAAGGATAGGTTGGGAATTTAAAAAAAGATGGAACTGGAATAAGCTTATTAGAATGCTTTGCAACACACTGCACAAGGAAATATTGGCAGATGAGTTTGAACATGGGTAAAATAAGTACGAGAATGATTAGTGCCTCTTCTCATTCCAAGATAGTGTCCTCTATTAGCATGGATGCTGGAGATGCAGCTGCACGGAGAGCATAGTCTGATATGCCAGAGGTAGGAGATATTCCAGGGAGGGCCAGCCCTTCAATGCATCAGATCAAATGTTCTCAGCCCGAGGAGGCCAATCCCTCAACTCTAAGGTTAAGTCTAAATAACAGCCACTTCCTCTTTCCCACTAAATACTTATTATGAGTCAGGCCCTTGTCATTTGGGGTGTCAAGCCAATGATAATAATCTTTCAGTTTATATCGAATATCGCTGGGATACCAAAGACTGACCAGAGCACATTCTTTGGTTCTCAATCCCAAGATAGCCTTTATTATATGGTCCAAGACGAATAACTTCCTAACACTATCACTTGATATGTTCACACAGGAACGTTTGCCTCCTGTGAATTGAATCCTAGAAATAAAATCGTGCAGGTATTAGGGTGACGCAGTTACCTGAATCTGGCAGAAGCACTTTTGACACAGCTGACCAATTATGGAACAAGAGGAGGGTAGAGGTTGTGTTCCCTTTTGTCTCTTTTTCAACTACGGAAATTACACTGTGGTAGCAGGATCTCCTTCAAGTCTAGTTTTGATAGACATTCCATCTCCCTTTGCTCATTTTCACTTGCACGTAATCTCAGTTATGTGACACATACCAGAGAGGAGAGTCCTGCTTTTGCCGTTAGGTCTTTTGCAAGTTAACTGAAGAAAAGAATGAATTTTCAGATTGACTGTTACCTCACTAATCATATCTGCCCCCAAGTTAAGCCGTATCTACTTTGCCTTGCTCTGTCTAGACCTGACAGTCTAGACAAGAGTTAATGCTCATTAGCAGGCTGGAGAGGCCCCATGGATCTCCTTTGCCAGATAGTGTGATGTTTTCCTCTTCTGATAGAATTTGGAAAGAGGCTGTGACCACAGGTCAGGGAGGTGGACATGCAACAGGAAGCAGTCCTATTGTCCCCTCACTTGGTAACAATCTCACAGTACAGCAACACATTCAACTCCCAGGATAAAAGCAGGTGTTTTGCTTTAATTAAGACCAACAAAGACTTTTCTGTTCTCAATAGGCTTATATTTTTAGACACTAAGGTAAGGAGGAAGAGAACATTATCCCATTCTGTGCATAAAAATAAAGATTCAGCATGAACTGCATAATTAAGAACTGAAAGGAGGAAATGCAATTCAATTAAAACTGACAGAATAATACACGGAATCAATGGCTTTATTTGGTGCTTAATGATGATACTGTTTTCATTTCATTATACATGAGTCAGAACCAGCTTTGCCTTAGTTTAATTGTATTTTTTACAGAGTAAACCAAAGTATGCAATTTGCAGTAGACTCATCAATTAAAAAGAGGCTGATTTAAGATGATCATAAATTGGTCCCTGAGACTGAAACCAAATTTTTTCCCTTCCAATATATTAACTTATTGGAATGATGAGTAATTTTAGGCAGGGGTGGAGAGAGGCATTGGTGGGGGAGGTGAAGATTAGTGAACAAATATTAAAGACTGATTTCCATGAAAAAAAAATGACAGTAGTGTGTTTTCCAGTGGGAAAATGATATGGTGATGTATTTTTGATCCAGTGAGCTGAACAAAACATGATGGGATTTTGGGCTGGAGAAGCAATGTATAAAATGAATCATGATATTGACACAAAATCAAGTGTAACAGGGAGATACCATTTCCATATGTGGCCTTCTAGCTATATGGATTTTAAAACTGAAACATGAGACCCAAGGAAAGCAGAAAGAAGAGGTTAAATTAGAAGTTATGCTACTCGAGTACTTTGTGGAATTAATGGTGGAATATAGAACATGTTGCTGTGAGGAACATTCACTAAACTTCTCAGACGTCCTGCTCTGTGGGGTACAGACAATTGCTGGTGTTCTGTGAACCCCGCTGAAAACCCGATGTGAATTAGCAGTGAATGACTATGCAGTCGGGGTCTGAGAGATTGGTCACTGCAAAATGTGTCTGACTTACGTCTTCATTCTATTAGTCATGTGGATAAAAGTTTCATATTTTTCATGCTTGACTAAACTTCAAATGTACTGTATGAACAGGTAGATGAAGGTACTCTCATTTACCCATGACAACTCTGTGCTCCTCAAAAGCTGGTAAGTTTGGGCCAGGGAAACAGTAATTTTCCCTTCCTTGTGGGGTCAAGGGGACCACCCTGTCCTCCCTGGGAGACTTGTGCTGGCCACTCAGAACATAGTGATATAGGCTAGATCTTCCCACAGTAAATACATCCTTCTAACTCATTTCTATTTGTTAGTATTAGTGTAATCTTCTTTCTTACTGGGCCATGCTTCTTTGTGACTCTGCCATGCTGACTATGCCATTGATTCCTGTAGAGTGACCTGGAGTGGACAGAGAAAAGCAAAGCTAACAGAAAAGTATATACTCAGGAGTCTCAAAGCGCACAAATGAATAAAACAAGAAGGCCTGTGCTCTGTAGATAGGGGAGACCATCTTAAATTCATAATAACTCATCTGTAAGAACCATTTTTATATCTTCTTAAATATCTAATATTTTCCTTTTTTTGTTGTTTTTACACATTGAAAATAAAATGTCAGTATGCTGATCCGCAGAAAGGTTTTTAGACACTCCCATAGATTATCCCTTAAATACTTGGCTCGTCATTTAATCTGCTAATTATGATCTCCTGATCATAACCAGCTATTTGAGTAAGTATGTACATATATATGTATATAAATTACTTTAAGAAGACCGTAATTAAATTGATATTACTCCTTCCAGGTTCTGGAATTATTGTTGGCAAATTACATAATTTTTATAGGATGATTAGAAACAAGAACTGTCATTTACAAAGCAGATAAAACTATAAAATTAGAGTAAATAAGACATGTACTATGTATGATTCGTATACTAGTTGTGACAGACAAATACTGACCCATTAAGACTCTCATTCATTACAGCCTGTGAATAGCACAGTGCAATTGCTAGATGGCTACACAGGCTAGGGATGTAGTTAATTGGTATGAAGCCATAAGTTACGCTGTCCTTGTTAGGATTCAGACAAATAGCCTTGATAGCCTTGATCTTGTTGCACTCTGACTTAGCTAGCAGAGCAAGTGAGTCACAGATGGAAGACTACATTTGTTTGGAGTTATAGCATTCATTCATTCTTGTATTAATTCTTAGATTCAACAAAAACGTTTCATGCATCTTTTAGGATTCAGACATTATACTAAATGCTACATACTTCTTTTAATAAACACTGTATGGTACTTACTGTGTGCCAGGCATTGACTCATTTAATTCTCATAATTACGCTATGAGGTGTGTTTCCCTCATTTTACAGATGAGGAAACTAAGTCACAGAGGTTGAGTAACTTTCCTAAGATTACACAGCTAGTAACTGGCAGAGCTGAGATTAGAACCCAGGCAGACTGGCTCCAAAGTTCATGTTCTTAACCACAAGACAGACGTAGTCTCTGTCCTCGTGGAATTCACAGTCCAGAGGGAATACAGACAATAAACAGATGAGCAAGAAAGAGACAAAAAATGATGAGCTATGATAAGGCTATAAAAACGATGAGCTGTAACAAGCAAGGTAGTGCAAGATGATGGGTGGCTGCATAGGGTGGTTGGGGAAGTGACATCTACATGGAGGCAGGATTGGTTAGAAGGAGCCAGTCAGGGAGCCCTGAGAGTATCCAGGCCCTGGGAAGGCCTTGAATGCTCAAGAAACTCCACAGAGCTGCAGGGCTACAGCAGGCAGTAATGTGCTTAGTTGCCTCAGGCGCGGGTGGGCCAGGCCAGGAGGACTCTGGGCAAAATGCCTGGAAGAAACTTCATGAGACAGAGAAAATTATTCTCCTGGATGAGATAAAATATTCCTTCAGTATGGGGAGGTTGGGTAAGGATGGGAAATAGATAGAAGGGGAGTAAGAAGGGCAGAGATGTAGGTGGGTTCCAGAGAAAGTCTTAGGAAAGTATTCAACCTCCAAGAATCCAGAAGATACTGAGATTGGGGCAATCTGTTTCTTATATCCTAGGTTAGATGCCCATGGAAGCAATACCTACCTCTCCCACTGGAGTAACTGGCAGCACAGTATATATGGGGTTTTGGATAGTTTCACAGAGACTCTGGTGCCTCAGTACAGCATAGAAACCAAACAGTTCATGGTCCCCGGGAACATACATAGTGGCAAGAACAGCCAGGCTTGAAGGGATAAACAGACAGCAGTAAGGGATGTCTCAGAGGAGACTGTGTGTGGACAAATTGCAAATGCCCTCAGCAATGTCTTACTAGTATGAAGGCTTCCCCTGGCCCCAGGAAGTTAGGTTAACCCCAGGAAAAGCAGAGTTGTTGCTGTTTGCTGGGGATTAACTGCCTGCTACCTCCGCAGGATAGAGGCTCAGAATGGAAAGGGAATAATGGAAAAATAAAGTTGGTCTCTTGCACATGTACATTTATGGATTGAAGTTCCTACCTGCTTCATGTGGAGATATCTTCCAGGTTTGCTAAAAATTCACCTGCAGCACGTATCCACACCCTGGGTTGATTACAAACTCTAGGATGAAAGCCAAGTCATCTGGAGGCAACATGTGTAAGCCTGTGGGAGAGCTGTCTAACAGAAGGGAGCTCGATTCCTAGAAGTCACTGTTGATTCTGGAACTATCAGTGGGCTGTGATGAGGCTGAGTTTGAAAAAGTATAAGAGAATGTGTTAAGCCCTCTGAGCAGGTAAAAACTGGTCTTAAAAAAAAAGGGTGAACAGGTGAAGGTACTCATAGAGGTTTTAAAAAATTGTTAATTTTTAGTAAATTAAGTTATTGATTTCCAGAATAATACCTAGAAAGGAAGAGTTCGGAAAATGATTTTTATGGCTTTTAACTTGGATGGTGATTTTTCTGAATGAACTAATACTCTTTCTGGAGAGGAAAGGGAAATACTATTAATAGCAGCAGCCACTAGAGAGAGAGTACTCTTCTGTAGTCTCTCTAAGAAATACCTATTAAGGTTATAGTGAATTGAATCCCCTCAATGGTGCTTGTTCCTAATTTACCAAGATGTACCTCTCCACATGGTGTGCGTGCATGAACACACACACACACACACACACACAGTGTGTGAGCACACAGGAGGGATACTATGTCTGGAGAGAGATGGGGGAGCAATCTTCACTTCACCGCAAGGCCTTGCATGAACACACACACACACACACACACACACACACACACACACAGTGTGTGAGCACACAGGAGGGATACTATGCCTGGAGAGAGATTGGGGAGCAATCTTCACTTCACCGCAAGGCCTTGCATGAACACACACACACACACACACACACACACACAGTGTGTGAGCACACAGGAGAGATACTGTGCCTGGAGAGAGATTGAGGAACAATCTTCACTTCACTGCAAGGCCAGTGCACAGTCTGAGAGGGAGACGGTTTCTAACACTATCGAAAAAGTAGCTGGGATTACAGGCATGTGCCACCAGGCCCAGCTAATTTTTGTATCTTCAATAGAGATGGGGTTTCACCATGTTGGCCAGGATGGTCTCGATCTCCTGACCTCGTGATCTGCCCACCTCAGCCTCCCAAAGTGCTGGGATTATAGGCATGAGCCTCCACGTCTGGCCAGGGTCATAGAATTTTTTTAGTGAGAGCATTTGAACATTTTTTTTTTTTTTTTTACGAGTAGACAAATTTATTTCAAAAAAATACAAAGCACATGTGACAAAACATTAACATCTGTGATCAGAGTATGAGATCTTTTTAATTTCAGAAGTTGGAGGTAATACAGATTTTGGAGTTGATAAGGCTGGAATGTGACCAGGGGCATCAGTGGTTCAGGTGATGTGAAGGAGAAGGTCATTGGAGGTAAGGAGATCAAAGAACCAACAATCCAGGGTTGGGAGGGGTCATCCATGCATGTATGGAAGGCATGGAAGAAGAAGACAGTCATTAAGGTGCAGATGAAGATGACTCAGTCCTAAAAACTCTCATAATAATAGCTAATGTTTATTCAGTGCTTATCAAGTACCAGGCACTGCACTATGAATTGTATATATCATTGTTACATTCATTTTATAGATGAGAACAATGAGGGTTACAAAGGTTGGTAAACTTTCCCAAGCACCACTGCTAGTGAGTGTCAAGTCTGTTAGTTCTCAGACCCAGACAGCCTGGCCCCAGAGCCTGCATTCTTTACCACTTTTCTCTCAGTATCTCTGAGTGATGTAACTATTGCAAGGGGACAGAGGGCATAGGGTACAGTGTGAACCTTAAAGAAGTGGGAGGTTTTGCAAGGGGAAGAGGAAGAAGTAGTCTTGAACAACTCAGTCTTGGCCTTGAGGCATGAGGAGTGTGAATGACTAATAGTCTCCACTGAAGGTAGCTGCAGATTCTAGACAGCGGTTTCCTCCAGGAGAACACAGGTTCTTCTTAGGGCAAGGAGGTGGAAGGACCCTTCTAAGAAAAGGTGGAGAATATTGAAATACCCCAAGGCCATGCAGGAGGGTGGATGGAGAGACAGGGTGAGGGAGGTAGTCAGCTGCAGAGATTACTGGTGCCCTCTGGCAGCGACATTGGTAAACACCATGGAGGCCCTGAGGAGTTCGTTGCTCTACCTCTATTGAGGCAGCAAGTGGTGAAGCAGTGAGCGTATTTCTTCCTAGAGCTGCAGTGACAAAGTACCACAAGCTGAGTGGCTTACACAGCAGTAATCTGTTGTCTTACAGTTCTGAGGTTGGAATTCCAAGATCAAGGTGTTTGCAGGGTTGGCTCCTTCTGAGGGATGTTCCAAGCCTCTCCTTTGGCTTCTGGATGTTTACTGGTGATCGCTGGCATTCCTTGGGGTGTAGAAGCCTCACCCCAGTCATGCCTTCATCCTCACATGACTTTCTTCCTGAGTGTGTGTGTGTGTCTGTGCACAAGTTTCCCATTTTTATATGAACCCCAGTCATACTGGATTAGGGCCCACCCTAATGACCTCATCTTAACAACTAATTACATCTGTGAGAACCTTGTTTCCAAATAAGGTTGTGTTCTGAGGTTCTGCGGGGTAGAACCTCAACACTGGAATTTTGGGGAGACAATCCAGACTATATAACTGTGGTATTAGGGGTACTGCTCACTCCTGGCCACTCACATTCGATTGGGAATCTGTTCTGAGCACCTGAGCATTCAAGACAATTTCTGGGTGTAGCAGGGAACATACAAATGAATGAAACAAAATCCCTGGCTTCCAGGGCCTGAACTTGGGGGAGGTAAAGGGAATGGCTAAAGTATGACAAACTCAGATGCCTAAAACACAAGTCAGATCTGATTAATGCTGTAAGTGAGATACCATCAGATTATTACATAAATTAAAAAATTAATGAGAAGGAGAGTAGGGCTTCGGACCTAATTTGGTTTATTTTTAAATTTTACAGGTAAGGAATCTAAGTTCTAGAAATGTTAAATGGCCTGCTGCAGGTCTGCCAACTGGAAATCTGCTCTTTCAGTTACACCATGTATATAAACACACACCCAGCCCCATTTTCTATTATGTCAAATGTCTTTGAGATGTATTTTTTAAAAATTATTTTTATATGACTGGTCAGGAAAATGATTACCTAAACTTACGAACATGAAGTAGCAAATAATGTTTAAAAGAAGTCAGAGACATTTCTATCTATGACAGTGACTGAGCTGTTGACTAAATATTGACTATAAATCTTCAACCACCCACTATCCACAGGTGCCAATCTGCCTACAGCTATACACAATTTTTATAATTTGTATTTGATGCCAAAATGCACTGTTAGTTTCTTGCATCCTTAAAAAAAAAAACCATTAGCCACCTTGAACTACTGCAGTCTTCTCCTCCAAACGTCCTTCACCTTCTTAAGTGAGGTCAGAGTAGCCTACCTGGGAGAAATGGCTGGGCTCTATGCAAAGCCCTGGATTCTTCACTGCATTGACAAATAAACTTTGACAATTCCAAATTGTAAAACTACAAGGTTGAACTGGGAGCCACTTGACAACTGTGGGAAACAAAATGTCTGTCCTGAGTTTCCTAGGTGGGTATGGCTGGATTTGGTGGGCACTGTGAAGTGTGGTGTGGAAAGCCTAGGAAAAGAGAAAGAAGGTAAGGGGCAGTTGATCTTCCCCTTTTTTGGTTTATAGTGAGATTTTCCCAAGAAAGTGAAACTATCTTAGAAACATGGCAACAGAGAGTAAGAAGAAGAAATCTGGAATCAATTCAACATTGAATTTCTGATTTACAGTATACAAATGGAAAATAAAACTGGCTTCATTATGGACAACATTTAGGAAATAAGGCCACCGGGTTCAAGAGGGTCTGGTTCTCAGCATCAGAATTCCAGAGCTTGCTGTAGATTTGACCTGGGCAGTCGCCACTGGGGATAAGACTGCCCTCTTGTTCCTGGAAGTGAGGTGCAACAGCCAGACAGTGCACCACCGAGTCTCTGATTTGGGAAGGACAAATATAGTAGGAAAAAAATACCTTGCTTCTTTCCTGGTTCAAAATTTGTGATGAATTATGCACATTTTTACCATAATAATTAAAAAGTTCTTAAAGCTCTTCGTCTATTTCTTATCCATTGTCAAGTAATAGAGTAGCAAATCCTTATTCTAGCCTTTGCTTCCTTCACTCAAGATGCTTCAGTGTGCGATCATGTCAGTGTCTAAAATGTGTTTAATATGTAGCAGAGATATAATGATGAGGAAGGGAGACATAGTCCTTGTCCTCAGCGTAGAGATGGAGATGGATAGTCATGATATAATCGATATAATCTAGAAATACATAATTCCAAGCTGTAACAAGGTGACTGAGGAAGAATGAAGAGAACTGTGAGAGTACAACCTGTCCTCTGTATCCATGGGGATTGGTTCCAGGACTCCCTGTGGATACTTCAACCCCTCAAGTCATTTACAGCCAGCCTGTATCCACAGCTTCTGCATCTGCAGATACCGACTGTATACAAAAGGGGAGCTGATTTAGAGTGGGTAAACAGGGAAGGCTTCCCTGAGGACACGACATCTGTGCTGAGTGCGTAAAGGTGTAGAGGTATTAATAGGCACAGTGTGGAGATGGGAGGTGGAGTGTGACAAAGAAGGTTCCGAACAGAGAACAAGTGCAAAGGAGCAAGGCTGGAGTCGGGGGTGGGGTAGGGCGGGAACAGAAGAACTGAAATAAGGTGACTAGAGCAAGTGGGAGAGAGAGGCAAGAGAGGGGGCTGGAGGTGCGAGCATATCAGGCAAGGGCAGTCACCTTTCTGAGCAGTGGCAAGCTATTACAGTTTTTAAGTGAGGAGCAAAAGATTCAGATGCTAGCATTGTAGGACTCTCCCCACAGCTGCAGTGTGGAAGATCAACAGGAGGAAGGCATGAGAGGAGACTGGAGGACCAGGAGAGAGAGGATGTTGCAGAGTAATGATGAAGATGGAGGAAGGGCACTGGGTCAAGAAATATTGAGGAGGTAGAATAGTTTTAGAATCTGCTTTTTCCACCTGACATATTGCAGATCTCTTTTTATTTATTTTTAAATTTTTGCCTGTTTTCATTTTTTATTGGATTGTTACGTTTTCTTTTTCATTTGTATTTTTTTATTTCATTTTAAGTTCCAGGATACACGTATGGGATATGCAGGTTTGTAAAAATGTGGAATGCTTCACGAATTTGCGTGTCACCTTTGCACAGGGGCCATGCTAATCTTCTCTGTATCATTCCAATTTTAGTATATATGTGCTGCTGAAGCGAGCACTGTGGGTCTCTCTCTACATTTGAAAAACGTTGATCTCCGTAATCAGGTCTCTATGATAGTTCCTTGTATGGATTAACTATTACATATTCAGTAATCTCCTGATGGATTTTTTTTTTCAATTGCAAATGACTCTGCAAATTGTATCATGTATTAATTGTCTGATTGTTCCCTTAATGGATATTTTATATTAGTTGCCAAACCAACTCTCAGAAACATACTAGTTTATTCTCTCACTAATAGCGCATAAGACTTCCATTGTCTATCCCCTTTTGAACCCCAGTGTATTGTCAGTCATTTTAATTTTAGCTGGCAAATAGGTAAACATGATTCAATATTTTAACTTGCATTCTTCTGATTACTCATGAGACTGGCCATCTTTTCATGTGTTTACTGATCATTTATATTTGTTATTTTGTAGATTATCTCTTTCTTTTGCCTATTTATGTCTCAGGATATTCTTTTCCCTGTTGATGAAACATAACTTTTTTGTAACCCTTTGTCATATGTACGTAGCAAAAGTGTTTGCTAGATTTTTGTTCGCCTTTTAATCTTCTTGACAGGGTTTCCTATTCTACTTTGTTCTGCTTTTACCATATATATATTTCTTTTCACTTCTAAGTAGCGTCTGTCATCTGTCAGTGGTTTTCTTTATGGTTCTAGTTTTGTTGACATATTCAAAAGGCCTTCCTCACTGCAAGGCTAGAAAAAGGTTTTCCAATGCTTTATTTTCTATTATGAATTTACTTGGAATTCAGTGTGAGGAGTAAGGGAGGGATACTTATTTATTTAGCAAGCACCTAGGCAATTGTCCTAATACCTTTTCTTGAATAACCATTATTTCCTTCCCTATTAGAAATGCCATCTTTTTTATTTACCAAATCCCCAGATACATTTGAGCTCAATTCTGAACTCTGTATTCTGTTTTTGATCTCTCATCCTGTGCCAGATTCACGCTGTTTTAATTACTGTTATTTTGTAACACAGTTTTTATATCTGGCAGTGCAGTTTTATCCACATTATTCTTCTTTGTCAAATCTTCCTGGTTATTTTTAAATATTTATTCTTCAAAATGGATTTTAGAATTATTTTCCCAACTTACACAAAAATATCCTGTCACAAGTTTGGTAGGACTTAAATTACATTTATACGTTTGCTTTACTCTAGCATTCTGGGTCATTATAAGTTTTTTCAAATAGTGACTGAAGTAATTTAATTTGCAATCAAGTAAAATTTGGCATATATTGTGACCTATCTTTCTGAAATATATGAGCAACTGACAAGCTGTATATTATGTAATTCACTAAATCACTGTATGGTTCTAGATGATTTATTCATTCCACAAATATTTACTGAGCTAAGCATATGCTGGGTGCTGTTTTGAGTACTGGGATACATGGTGAATGGGCAGGATCCCTGTTCTCATATTCCAGAGGGGAGAAGCAGTGGAGCTTGCCTTTGACAACAGATGGGGTGGGGGTAAGGGTGGGAAGGCCACAGTGACTGCAGACAAGTCTTTCCAAAAATACTTGCTTGGAAAAGAAGAAAGGAAATTGAGTGGCAGTTGGTCATGGGGGCAAGGAAGGTTTTTGTTTTGTTTTTAAAATGACAGTCACTGGAGCATATTTATGTGCTGCAAAATGATCACCAGAAAGAGAGAAAATAAATATACAGAAGAGAAAGGAGATGCTTGCAGGATCCAGCTCCTTGAAGGTGAAAGTAGGTGGAATGTACTCCACAAGTGGCATGTTAGCTTTTGATAGAAGGAGCAAATTAATAATAGAAATTTCAGAAAGAGTGGGCCCAGATACAAGCAGATTAGTGTTTATATCACTACAGAAAGTAAAGAGGTGTCTTTGCATGGGCAATAACCACATTTATACCACTATACCAATTATTCATCCATTTCAGCAAAAATGGGGATGTTTTATTCCAGTGTTAAGCTTAGACGTCATAACTTCTTTGTTGGAAACTGAATTTTGTAGGGCGGAAAGCAGTGCTTAAAACAATGTCTGGGACACATATGACACTTAATATTTATTGAATAAGTACACAAATTCATCTTATATTGCTGAATGGAATTTTCATACTGTCTAGGTGATGATATATCTCCTGTACAGAACTGTCCTGATTCTTAGTACTTCCATGTCAGTATGTAATGTTTGTGTAACTTCACCATATGCTATAGTAGAAAAGGCATTGAACTTGGAGACAGAAGGCTTGGATTCAATCATCTGCCTTGCCAGTTTGTAGTTACTTAAAGCTGGGGAAGTTACTTAGCTTCTCTGGGTTTTACTTTTCTCATCGTAAAATGAGCCAGTTGGGATAAATCAGTGTTTTTCAATCCTTTTAAACTGTTGGATATTTTCTTTGCATGAAAGGTTTTCTGGAGCCTACTATGTAAAGCAGGTAATCGAGGACTCCGCAGACTTAAGTAGAGATGTGAGAAGGGGAGCCCCACCCATCCTGCAGCAGTGTCCTTGAGCCTGTCTCAACCCTGCCTTCATTTTGCTGAATGGAGCTTCTCAGAGCAGAATTTACAGAACTCATAAGATGAGCTCTAAGGGCTTTGAGAATTGCATAAACTATGGCGTGTTCTACCTGATGTGATTTTAATCATCCTGTGAACTAAAGAGTGCATGGTACTATTATGTCTGTTTCACAGATGGGAAAACAAGGTTCAGAGTTTATCATTGGCTGTAATTTCTTGCCTAGTAGATGGAGGAGCAGAGATGAGAGCCCCAGTCCTTTTGTTGCCATCAAATGATTTCCCTCATCTGGCTTTCTGTTGATTCAGTGAAGACTCTGACTAAAATACCTGAAAGAATTTCTAACTTGTATTACTGTTCACATCCACACGCATGTCATAAAATCACTTAAAACTGTTTGCCTAAATGTTTTTCCACACCTGAATTAGCTAAGTTACAGAACCTTTAATCAAATTGTGAAAAATAATGAGCTGTGAGGAATCATTATAATTTCTCAACAGAAATCTCTAAAATGCAAATCAAATGAATTGGCTGAGTACTTAAATCCGTTTAATTTTGAAATTAGTTTCATTTTTGAAATAATCTTCAGATTGAGACAGATGAGGCATGCAGTCCTACTTATTGTGAGCCGTGGTAAAATAAGAAATCAGTTTTAACCCAAATGCATATTAAGAAATTAAAAGTTAAGACTAAACATTGAGTTGGGAGGGATTGACAATTGGGGTTGCCTCATCAGATAAGGGCCGTCACTCCAGATTAACTGTCGTTCCCCTAGTATGTGCTCTACTCTTATGTTTGAGTTTCTACATGCTGATCTTTCTCTTGGAATACTCTTCTTGGCCAGATAAAAATATTACTCATTCATCAAGGCTCATTTCATAAACTGCTTTCTCTGTTTAGCTCACTCATCCTCATGGCGCCTCCTCCTTCCTGGACAGAATTAATCTCCTTCCCCTGTGAACTCCCCTAGAACTTTGCACTGTAGGTATAGCACTCTTTACACTGCCATATAGCTAGATCTAAAATCTGTCCTCCTTGCCAGGTTTTAATTTCTGCAAGGGCAGAGAACATTAAATATTGTAAGGGGTTTTTCCCCCACTATAAAAGTAACATACACTCAGTGAGACAAAATTGGGGAAAATGCAACAGAATTTAAAATGAAAAAGAGTCATTTCACTTATCCATTGCCCCTATACCGTCAGTGCTTAGAATTTGAAATAATTCATCTAATGTTTCCTCCACCATGGACAAGCATTGAGTTTAATTGGGTAGACATTGTTGATTTCGAAGCACTAGAAGACTGTAAATCTCTCTGTCTCTGTATGACTCTTGATGTACAGTGTAGTTGGCTGGCAGACATATAATGATGTCTGTGTATACACATATAATTCTGTAGATATTTAGAATAAAGAAGGGGTTTGCTTAAAGTATGGTCAAGCTTGTTTGGAAAGTATTTCATGAAGGCCCTTCACTCTGGAAATCACATGCGTCCTTATCGCAAAATTTAGCAGACTTTAATGAATTCCAGCTGTTTTGTCAAGTGAGAAGTGGTTATTTATTGAATTAAGCAAACTGACACATATCCCAAATGGTGAAAACATGCTCCTGTAGGTCCTCACAGTTAATGGTCTGAGGGTAATCAGGAACGAGTACCATGTTGCCTTGACAGATCCATCATTGCACTGAAGAACATGTTGCTTCAACTTTGAGTTCAGACCCTGGCAATTGTCTGCCTCTGGCTTCTCACTCTTCTTCCATTCTCTACTTCTTTTGGTAGGACTGACAGTCTGTGCTGTGGTAAGAAAGCTGGGCTCCAGAACTGCAGTCTGAGAGGTGTGCTTGGCGTCAGGACCACACTGTTGGTCATTGGCATCAGTTCACTCTAATGAACATGAACAATGGCATGGAAGCTGTTTTATTTGTGAAGGTTGAATAGATGTATGGATGAAAATAGATCACTAATACCGGAGTTCCTGGCTGACAAAAATTGAGATAGTACCAAATTACTCACCCACAGGATACTATTAATTTAGGCACTTTCATATTTATAACTTTTTTTTTTAAAGTATAAGAGTTATAACAGTTCCTTGTAGAAACTTTGTAAAATGTAGAAATGGATAAAAACGTAAATCAAAATCAACTATATACCTGCCACACAGAAATATTGACTCAACATTTTCATATAGTTTACTTTCAATCTATTTCTCTTAATATACAGATACATGAGATCATATTGTATATAAATATTCTATCCTTTTTTCATTTAGCTTTTGATATTTACATTTTGAGATAGATCACTTTAAGTAAATATTGAAACATTTTAAAAGCTTAACATTCTGTCAAAAGAATGAAATAAAATTAACCATTCTTCTACTGTTCAATAGCTAGGCTGGTTTCATTCTTTTCAGTACTAGATATAAAATTTCAAAGAATATATTTCTATGTAAATTATTGTCCTAATTTTAATTATTTCCTTATGGTAAATATGTATCACAGGAATTATTACACCAAAGGGTGTCTTAATTTGTTTGGGCTTCTACAACAAAATATCCCAAATGGGTGGCTCATCAACAACAGAAATTTATTTCTCATAGTTCTGGAGGCTGGAAAGTCCAAAGTCACATCATAGGCATACTCAGTTTCTTGTTCATAGACAGTGCCTTCTCCATGAGACCTCAAATGAAAGGAGTGGGGAGAGTGTCTCTCTCAGGCCTTTTTGAAAAAGGGCAGTAATCCCTGCGTGACCTTATAAAAGGGCCTAATCAATTGCCAAGTCAACTGCCAAAGGCCCCACCTGCAAACATCTTCACCTTGGTGATTAGCTCTTCACATACGAATTTTGAGGAAACACAAACATTCAGACCATAGCAAAGGATAGGAAGTGTCTAAGAGTCTGTATTTGTTGATAAATTTCTGACCAGAGAAGTTAGAGACATTTACCCTTCTATAAGTAATTGTTGCAGTATGTCCTCAAAAAATATTTGAAATGTTTGCTATTTTGGTAGGTATAAAGCATACCTTATTTTTTAAAGATTACACTCAATTAGTAGTGAAGTTAATTTTTTTTACATATTAATCCACTTGCATTTTCT
>NW_012107574.1:1587258-1631497 GCF_000951045.1 Mandrillus leucophaeus
TTTGCCTTTTCATTTCATTTTTTTTTCTTGAGGTATGGTCCATTATATTCATTGATATTATATATTTTTACTGTCTGTTTTTGCCTTTTGATTTTGATGTTTTGAGTGTAGGGAAATATATCACTGGTATATATTTCCTTTCATATATTTATGCTTAGAAAATTTATCTCCTTCAATAAAAGAAAGTATCTTCCTAAGTATGGATATTTATTTGTATTTTAATCTATATTCTTGTTTCTTTTCTATGTTTAAATCTGTTTTATTTTTTGTTCTGTCTTATTGCATTAACAAGAGCTTACTGACAGTCTCACATAATCATGGTTCTAGTAAGCATAGATTTTTTTGTTTGCCATTAGTAGATATTGGCTGTCAGCTTAAGGTAAATATAGTTTATTATGTTAAAGTTGTTGACTTATATTCCTTTTTCTACTACAAATAAAATTTGTATATTATGATGAATTAAAGGCAGGTTTGGAGGTAAGATGTTGGGCATGTTCTTTAGGGTTTCTAAATGTTAATTATTAAATGGAGTCTGTGATGCTGTCTTCTTAATAGGGTTAATGAGATGGTAAAAGAAGGTAACACATCTAAACCCCTTAGCATAGGGCCTGGAAACTAGGAGGTGTTTAATAAATGTCAGCCATAATTTTTGCTATTCTTAGAAAAAGGTGGGAATTTTGTGAAATTCCTTGTATTCATTGAGCTAATCATATAACGCTTAATACTAATAGATATTCGTGTATTGATGGGATAAAGTACTTGGCTTCAGTAGATTTTTATTTTTATATGCTCTCAAATTTGCTTTTTAGTTTTTTTAAAGGTAAATATTAATGTCAGGCTTTTAGTAATCCTTAAGCTGGATGTTATCCATGAAAAAATTGGTTATTATTTGGGGCTAAGCCATGAATACTAAGAGAATCCTGTAGATTTTGTTAGGAAATAAAATCAGTATCTTCTTGAATTACCTATCAGATATTTATTTAGCACTCACAACTATAGTGGAAAGACAATGTCAGCCAATCTTTTTGACTACAAAGGCCTAGCAACCTTTTTGTTTAGGTTTTATAAGATTATTGGGAAGGATTACTTGAGAAAAGATGCTACACTGTAAGATGGCACAGTGGTTTTAAGTTTTCTTGGCATAGGGAAGGCATTTCTTTCTACCTTCAGAAAATTTATTGCAAAAATTGAGACTGAAATATTGAAGCCTATGTTAACTTATTGTCAAAATTAGCCTGAACTGGGGCCATTTATCAATACAATTCTTGTTTTCATTCCCCTGATGAGATACAATGAAAAAGTTATGAATCATGATGATAAATGATTTTAATCTTCTTTTGGATTGAACATTCAGTACAGCATTTTTGGAATGATTTACTATTTTTAAAGGTCTCTAATGTGAAGATACCTGGTAGCCTGAGACAGTCTATTCACAAGCGTTTTGTAAGCCATTTTCACCCATCTGTAAAAATTTGAGAACCACCATCTCCTGTTTCTCTCAATTAAGGGAACAGGAATAAGTCGATTTGTTTTGTGGTTTCTTTTCATAAAAGAGAAGAAAGGCGTCTGTGACACACTTGTGTGCATGGTAGGAGAGGCTTCTTATGAGATCTGGCAATCTCATATATGGGATCTTTAGGTCACTTAGGAATATTTGTGTCACGTCCCATTCTTCCCCTACTACTTCAGCTTCTCCCTCTCCCCATCCGAGAAATTTCCACTGAGGCGGAGCCTCACCATGGCCATGCTCAGGAACTCTTTTCAAAAGAGTCTGTCTCTCCTTTCAATTCTGGAGGCATGGAAAAACAAAATGACTCCTTTTAATGTGCTAAAAATAGCATCAACTTAAAAATTCAGATTCTAAAAGTATCTCATTTTTCTGTTAACTCTCAGTGGAATTTCAGATATGTAAGTATTTATAACTGAAATTTTCTATCTTAAGCACCAGACCTTCATTAGAATTTTTTCTTTTTTCTTTCTTTCTTTTTTTCTTTCTTTTTCTTTTCTTTTTTCTTTCTTTTTTTTTTTTTTAGGACAGAGTCTAGCTCTGTCTCCCAGGCTGGAGTGCAGTGGCGCGATCTAGGTTCACTGCAACCTCCGCCTCCTGGGTTCAAGTGATTCTTCTGCCTCTGTCTACCAAGTAGCTGGGATTACAAACCCATGCCACCATGCCTGGCTAATTTTTTGTATTTTTAGTAAAGATGGGTGTTTACCATGTTGGCCAGGCTGGTCTTGAACTCCTGACCTCAGGTGATCCACCTGCCTCGGCCTCCCAAAGTGCTGAGATTACAGGCATGAGCCACCACGCCTGGCCAGAATGTAACATTTTTGATTGAACTAATTCTCAATGGTATTGCCACTTCTCTTTAAAAATAGAGGACACAGAACATAATTGCAGTTTTTGATGGTTCAGTCTTTCAGATAAGCATTATTGATGATACTGTGCTATAATGATGTAAGTGAGTGCTTTTGTGGTCGTTCATTATGGGCCCAGCACTGTTCTAAGTGCCTTTCGACAAATAAGTTATTTACTTCTATGTTTACTTAAATAAAACTCTATGTCATAGGTACCATGATTGCCTTCATTTTATAGGGATGAAACTGAGGCCCAGAGAGGTTGAGAAACTTGTCCAAGACCGTAATCTAGTCAGCAGAGAAGCGGAGATTCAAACCTATGCCGCCAGAGTTCAAAATCTGTGCCTTTACCACCATATTATATTCTTTCCTTGTGCCTTACACAGTGGATGCCTCTGGGCTAGCAAGGGCTGTTTGCCCTATTATTGTTCATTTTGAGTT
The DNA here is from genome assembly GCF_000951045.1 of Mandrillus leucophaeus. NCBI lineage: Eukaryota > Metazoa > Chordata > Mammalia > Primates > Cercopithecidae > Mandrillus > Mandrillus leucophaeus. The sequence goes on from NW_012107574.1 coordinate 1,590,055, forward strand.
CTTACATCTGTACATTAACATGTCTCCTTAAGCTTTCCTGCTGTCATCTACTATTTCTCACCATTTTCACTCTTCCTGCTTTTCAATTTGCTGCTATTCACAGGATTTGGGCTGGAAAATCAGAATAAAACTTATTAGAATTGTGTACCATCACCAAGTATGAATTCTGCAATAGGTTTAGTTTTGGATAAGGAAGAAAAACCAGAATTTTGGATAAGGAAGAAAAACCAGAAGTATTACAAAGAATAATAATTGCAATTATGTGTTAAGTTCTGACATTCTGCATTAGATACTTAACCCTGTTACCACATTTAAAGCCCTGGATAGCTCCCAAAGTCGGGCCTATATTCCCCATGTTAAGAGTGGGAAACTGCCACTGGGAGGTAAAGGGATTTGATGAATCTACCCTCAGCTAGTAAGCTGAAACAGTTCAGGACTTCTTGACTGCAAAGCCCTTTTCTCATTCTACTTTTTGGCCATTAGGTTTTACTCTAGTTTCTTTAGCAAACACTTTTCAATTTAAGTAATCTTTCTTATTGTTAGCCTAATTACTATGATGCATTTAGAAGAATGTTTTGAAGTGTAGACTTAAAGCACAAAGTGGTCTGAGGCTTTATATCAATAATAGTATAAGAAACTTTTTGAAGGGTGATTTTAAACAGTCCACGATGTTTGTAATTTTAATAGCAGTGAAACGATGGATTGGAGTTAGATGTGTCTGAAGTCTAGAAGTCAGCAAGGCATCGTTTCAGTAGAGCATGCAGCATGGATTAGGGGAAGAAAATAGGATTGATGAGCAAGAGACAAAGCCAAGAGACGTTTTGGATATGGAATTAGCAGAAGTTGTGACCATACTGGGGGAGGTAATAATGAAAGAAGGGTCAAAGACAGCTTTGAAATTTCCAGTTTATTTGAATTGGTAGAAGAGATCTCATGTGTTGAGATGCAGAATGTAAAAGATGGAACAACTTTTGAGAGGGAAGGTCAGTTTTATTTTCAACATTTGAATGTGCTAAACTTGTGGGATGTTCAAGAAGAAATCTCAGACATCTGAAAATGAGGGTCTGTCTTCTGACAGTATTTGCAGCTCTTAGAGATTCTACAGGTTCTTAATGAGCAACCTGAGTGGTGTTTTTGATGAAGGTGGATTGTCTTGTATATCAGACATTTTTGGATTACCTCTCTAACATCCATCTCCCTTTTATCTTTCTTGAAATTACTGAATTTCCCCTAGAACATGATTGGTGAATTTCTAATGCACTTTTCATCTGTGCAGCAAGATAATTTTATTTATTGCAGACAACTAGAGGGTACCTCTCTTTCAAAGAAGGCAGGGAGGATAGGAGAGCAGGATAACCCTGAGGACACATAACTTTGGAGTTTTATAAGAACTACAAATAAATAGACCCACTCCAAAATTTTCTATAGTTAGGGAACAGAATAACACTTCTTTTTGTTTTATTCCTTGCCCAAATGATTCTTTCAGAGAGACCCAAGTAAAATGCCTGATCAGAGATTAAATGAGAAATTCACAGTACATACCTTTAAATCTGCTTGTTAGGCCTAAAAATAATGCCTTACTTATGATTACAAGTTTCAGTGTGTTTCAGAATCTCTTTTCTTAGTTCCGAGCATCTTTGTCCACTTCAAATGACTGGCAACTTGGTGAAATTTAAATTTCTCCTCTCTTTTAAGTGTGGTTTAGTTTAAAATAAGCACATAGGTAAGCACAAAAGTGCTTTAGCATGCTTCTTTAAAATGAGAAACACCCCTGTCCTTAGGGACTGTCAGATTTATGTCCTTAGATGAACAATAATTACATTAATAATTTGAAGGGCTAATTAGCATTTTATAGTAAACACGTTGTTCATCACACTAAAAGGATGAGTATATGCTTTCTGCAGAATAATTGCTTTTCAAAATCAGAAGCCATTTATCTTACTTCAGCAATATATGCTACCAACTGACCAAGAGTACTCCTCTGCTGACTTTTTTCTAAATCTTTAATCTTTTTTTTTTTTTGAGATGGAGTTTCGCCCTTGTTGTCCAGGCTGGAGTGCAGTGGCACGATCTTGGCTCACTGCAGCCTCTGCCTCCTGTGTGCAAGCGATTCTCCTGCCTCAGCCTCCCAAAGTAGCTGGGATTACAGGCATGCGCCACCATGCTGGGCTAATTTTGTAGTTTTAGTAGAGACAGGGTTTCAACATGTTGGTCAGGCTGGTCTCCAACTCCCGACCTCAGGTGATCCACCCTCCTCGGCCTCCCAAAGTACTGGGATTACTGGCGTGAGCCACTGCAACTGGCTGTCTTGATGATTTTTACAACGAAAGTTGCAGAAATTAAAACATGGAAATATGGACTGGCTTTAGTTTCTACTTGTGTGAACAACAACAAAAAAGCAACCCATACTTTGTCCTCTGTTTTTCATATACTTCACTCTTTCCAGTGTTTCTTTTCTTACTTAATTTTACTATGATATTTATAATATATATGTGTGGTTTGAATTCACTTCCTCCCCTTTCTTCGGTGTCATGAAATGCAGGAAATTGCCATGGTTATTTCTTTATTGCATTAACTCCTGAGAATACACTGATTTCACTTTAGTTTTTGCAAGTTCAAAGCTTACTGTGGATAAATGCAAGAAGACTTTTCATCAGGATATTGGCCTTCCTCCCCTGAAGCCCCCTTCAAGGGGTTTTATCTGCCTGCAGCCACTTTCAGTACTTCCCTAACCCACAGTTGCAGCAACTCCAAATCGACAGTCTTGTCAGAGCAAATGATCTAAAATAAACATCCACGTGTCTGCCTGCATTAAGAATCCTGACAAGGATGCTTTGCCTGTGTCAACTACAAGCCAACAGTCCTTAGAAGCACTTTGCTTATTGCCTTGGTTCAGTGGCTGAGGGAGAGTAGCTGTAAGGCCTGAAGTCTAATTTTGAATGGTTTAGGATGTTAAAATCCAAATGAAACCATCAAAGACCCCCCCTCTCTGCTTTCCTCCTCTTGACAGGTTTCTCAATTGCAATAGTTATCTCATGTATGTGAAACTCTTGGAATCAGTCAGCAAATTACATCAGGACAATCCCAACAGTACTATTTTGTATACAAAGACACTAGATGAGGAAATAAATGTAAATACCAAGCCCATAGTTTTGCAGGCGAACCTCCTTTCTGATGTTTTCTTAGCTACTTAATGCCCACTAAAACTTTATCTTTGGGATTCATACTGGAAACTATATCACAATACCAAAAATTATCAGTTAATAATAGATACTCTGTCTTTGTGGTCCTAAAGAATATTCCATAGACTTTCCTTTTCTCTAGTAAGCTTTATATTGTGAGCCCAGAAAGAGAAAAGACACTAAGTTTGTATATTCTGTATCTTAAAGCCAGAGAAGTCAGTGCAGTCCTGGGAAGGGACTTTTCTATTAATGTTCTCAGGTTTGGCATCCTCAATACAGTGATTAATATTTGAACGTTACAAGTTTCCCAAAGAGCCCTAAGAAGAATTTGAAGGGAGCATAATAATGCTTCAAAGCTGTTGAAATTTTATGTGCCCAGCACAAATTAAGGAGAAATTGCTTGATTATTATTAGGCTTATCTGATCTATTAAAATAGCCAGTTGAAATAAAAGAGAGCCACTCTTCTGCAGTAATTATCTAAACTGATTATCTGTGTTAACCATATCTGAGTCATTATCATTTTTATACAGCACTTCAAGAGATACAGCCTAAAAGCCTGAAACTTATATAATAAGGGGAAAAATGTAATTGTAGATTTTCTTCTTTAATTTTAATTTTATATCACATTTATCTAAGTAATCTCAGGAAGTCTTTAATACTATAGGAAAACTACTGAGAGGAGAGAAAAAGGCCACAATTTAATTTATTATAACATTTTCTTAAATCACTACATGTTGCCTCTCAGACTATTTGCAGTATGTATTCTATTCCTGGCAAACAACCGTGAGTGTCTCATATTAATTGTGCTTAGAGTGTGGTTGTTTCCTTAAAATACACCCCAAGTCACACCTAGGCTGAAGCACCAAATGCCAGTTCTTTAGAATTTAATTTTTTAAAAAGCAGAACTATTTCCCCTGTTACCTACCTGAAAGTTTTGTCACATTTGATCTAAGTCAGAGCTTTTACTAAGACAAAAAGAACAGTTACCAGTTGTAATGGTGAATTTTACGTCAGTTTGACTGGGCTGTGGCGTGCCAAACATTTGAGCAAACATCATTTTGGATGTCTTCATGAGGATGTTTCTGGATGAGAGTAAAATCTGGGCCAGTAGACTGAGGAAAGCAGCTTTCCCTCTCCAACGTGAGCAGGCATCATCTAATCCACTGGATGCCTGAATAGAATAGAAAGGCTGTGTAAGGGGAAAATTTGCTTGTTCTGCCTGTCTTTGAGCTGGGACATCAGTCTTCTCCCACCTTTGGCCCTGGACTTGGACTGGAACTTTCACCATCAGTCTTCTGGGTCTCTAGTTTGCTACCTGCAGATCTTGAGACTTCTCAGGCTCACATACACGTCTACCGTTGGCTCTGTTTCACTAGAGTACCATGGCAAATACATCAGCTAACCAAAGTCCACAGAATTTTGAAAATGAAGGTGTTTCATACACCTAATATATTAAAATTTAATTTAGAATGCCCATAAAAGTATTTAATCTGCTCCTGGGGTAGAATGAGCCAATAGTGAGCAATCTGTTCTTTAGTGTTTTAGCCATTTCTGATGTGAACAGAGCCCTGTTGACCCCCTTGGGAATCTACTAGGAAAACGGGGACATCAAAGGAACTCCTGGGTCCCCCACAGACTTTCTCAGTTTAAGAAAGGTATAGATTTCTCCTGCTTGGGTGGACCCTTCCTCAAAGTCCTGACATTTCAAAAATGTGAAATAAATAAGTCATTATTTGTCAGAATGTGAACTCAGTCTAATTGGTGTAAGAGTTAGTAAGTGGCCCAATATGTGCAGATCTGTGGAGTGAACCGTAACATGGATCCAATACATAATATCTTCCTTCAAGATGTAGGCCCACAGTGTAAAAAAAACAGATATATCGTAATATTTGGAAACCCATGATGGAGTGCACAAATGAGCCGTTGAGGTAGGAATCCCTCATCTTGATTTGGTGGCAGCCAAATAAACTCCATTTACTAAAAAAAGGGATGTGTGCACTTGTTGGAAAATATTTAAAAATATTAATTTTAGTTCATTTTAATTTAAGAAATAAAATATATTTCTGAAGTGGTCACCAAAGATTTAACAATGCGGCCAAGTAAAAACTCAAAGTGGATTGGGCTGTCGGTGGAAGGGAGGGCTAAGAGGCTGGCCAGTTACGAGGCTTTGCATGTCTCATGAAACCTGACCAATATACAAGTAATGGAAACTTATGTGGCCAAGTCTAATGTTTCAGTTCTACTGAGGCTGCCTCCTGGTTTTCTCCCTGTTTTTCTCCCCTGGTACGTTGTAATAGGGTTTATCTGGGGGCTTGACTGCCCAGCTAGAGGCCACATCCCCAGACTCCTTTGTGGCTAAATATGGTCCTGAAATTCTCTTTCTCCAGTGAAATGTGAATAGGTGTACTAAGTACAACTTCTACAATAAATTGCCCAGACGGAAATTACCTGGTTCAGACTTCCTTTTCTCACCTTTCTGGTGAGGAAAAGGCACTGGGGGTGAATCAGCTTTGACTGTGTAGATTCTAAGGGCTCCAAGCTGGGAGGGACTCATGTCCCTGAATGACCTCATGGAGCAGAGCTGCCTCGCTTTCTGTCATGAAAGAAGAATAAATTATTCTCTACTTTTCTGGTCATATCAGCTAAGCCTTTATTGAGCCTAGCTAATACAGCTACTTATCCTTCCTAATGAAACAGCAGAAGAATCCCTCAGTTTACCTCATTGTCCTCTGATACCTCCCCTCCACACATAACCAACTCTGCCTGCATACACACCTATTCCTAACCTTTATCTCCCTGATTCCTGACCTTTTGAAAGCTGTTATGCCCTCAGATAGCTCAGAAGTTATAAGAAGAATCTTGTGAATAACTTAAAGTTATTCACCAAATACACACACATGCTAAACTTATTTTACTCATAAAGAAACTGTCTTCAGAGTACCTTTTCTCATCAATAATTCCATCAGGTTTAGTGCTTAAGGCTTTTATATGTTTATTTTCTCTTTTTATTTTCTCTCTGTGTGTCTCACATATACATTATATGTGTTTTTAATAATAATTTAGAGTAACTAATGAGAAGTCCAACAAAAGGCAACTTTTTTGAAATATCAAATTGGAAAACTTCAGTTTTCAAAAGAATCAGCATCTAAGAAGCTCTCCATTTGTGTTCCACATTTAATGCTAGAAATCTCTCTTAGATAATGTGAACACTACTACTAGTAGTTTGGGGAAAAGTAACTCTCTAAAAAATAGCAGATAGGTGAATTTTATATCAAAATGTTAACCAAAATTCCTAAAAAATGTACATGTAAAAATTCAGCAAAAATATATAGCCCTAATTCCTTGTTTCAAATAAAGGAATTTGTTGGTTTGTAGAAATGCTGCCTTAAGTGATTTTAGTAGTGCTGCTTTGTATCTTTCATATATTCGATATGAAAATCCTAGTCACTAGACTACTAGGGGTCTCAAATTCTATAAGATTCTCTGCAGGAATGAATAAATAACCTTTTCTAAGAATTATAGACAAAGTTATTGTATTCATAAATGCAGTAATTCATATATTTTAAGTAGTCAGTGTACTATTAGGTTACTATTAGGTGTTATTTTAAATGTTAATAATTAAATTTTAATCATTGAATTCCATGATCTTAATGAAATAAAACTTAAATAATTAAGTCTATTCAAAGAAAGATGGAAGGAGAATGCATTTCTAAAAAAGAATACTTAACTTTTTTCTTTTAAACAAGATGAACCCTGGACAATGTGAGCAATTAAAGACAGTAGTAATGAAATGGTTGTTCTGGTTCCTGATATTATTAAAAGTAAGAAAAAAAATTTAAGGGCAGTGTCTGGCATATGGTAGCCTGTTAATTAAAGTTTGTTATTAAATGAATGAATAGTACCTCCTAGGGAGTGGGGGTAATGGGTGACACTTGAGTTGGTCTTTAAAGGATGAAGAAGGAGTTGACTAGATGGATGGAAGGAGAAGATAAGGAAGCATTCCAGGTGGAGAATAGCACATACAAAATACTGAAGAATGAAACAGCTTCCTTGCTTAGTGACCTGTAGGAAGTCTGTGCGATGGAAGAAGGGAGGGTGGAAGTAGCATAAGGGATTGTTTTCTCACCGCGTTCAGCATGGCAACTTTCTTTTCACTAAAATCTAAGGCAGTCTATATATGCCAAGAGAGAGAAAGAAGCCACTCCCAGGCATTTCCAACTACAGCAGGAATTTATAGGGTCTGTGGAAGGATGAACCTCTGCAGAATTCAGCGCTGCATGAAATGCTTTAGTAGTTGTAAGAACAAAGAGCTTTTAAACACCTTCTATGAATACTTCAATTATGAACTCTCAGTAACCATAGACAAATCCTGAAGATTATTTGCTACTGCTATATCAGTTCTAATGCTAGGAAATGACTAGTCCAATGTGGACTGGTCTGGACGGGACCTAAGATGAAGAGCGGCACACAGTGAGACATGTCCCTTAGCCTCTGATGAATAGGGATGGGGATTAAAGACAGATTCACATTATATATTACTTGATTTATGTACATTTCTCAATACTTTTTAGTAAATTCTGTAAGATTTATCCTGCACCATGAGTTCAGTAACTTTCAACTAATCTAATCTTTTTGCTGTCTTTATAAACGCCAACAATAAAATAACCTCTTTAGAAACTGCTAAAGACATGTAAATTGGGTGGAGAAACTGACAAATGATAAAATAAGAGGTAGTGCCCAGGGTGGATAGCCAGGAAAGAAACACCCTTTACAAAATGCACTAAGACTTGTGTCTTTTGGTTGCGCTTGGTTTGTGTAGACAGGTGTATCTAGTGACCTGCGTCTGAAACTGCAAGGACAAAATTAGCTCTTTAACACACAACTGGAAGCCAAGGTATTCAAGTCCCTAAGAATCTAAAAACTCTGAAAGTGTTTAAAAATGGTTTAGGCAGAAAATTTTGTATAACTTTTGAAAAAGGTGAGTAGATAATTCTGTGTAAAATGCTAGTCGATGTCATCCTAATGTTTTGAAAAACAAACACGGTCAGAATATAAAAATGTTGCTCTGTAACAAGAGAATAATTTTCATTTTTAGGGAAAGTAATGTACACAGATTTGTTCCCATATACCCTTTTGTAAATGGTAATAATTTTTGTTACAGTTTCCTTTCAGAGGACTGGACCTGGAGTCTTACTTTGTTTTTTGATTTTAGATGGAAAAATGACCTTTTAAAGAGTTACAGGAATTTCCGCTCATTTGGGGAAGACTATGTTTTTTTTTTGTTTTTTTTTTTTTAATTTTGGAGAAGCCCCTATGAGGGTAGGTGTAGTTATGCCCCTACTCACTAGTCTCAGAAAGTGTTGACAACAAGACAACTGAATAAAGGCGTTTCACACTGAGGTGTTAAGAGTTACGTTTAATGATGGAGACTGGGTATATGGCTACTAAGGGTGAAAAATCTTTCCCCTTCCCTTCCTCCCGCAATATGTACACACTGTAAATTTGAATACAGACTGTTATATGTCTGAAAATTAAGAATTGATTTTGATATGATCATGAGAGATTCAGGGAGAAGAGCATACCTGATTTCCTTGTCATTCAGTCTTACAGAAAAGACTGACAAAGCATCAAAGACAATTCAGACTTTGGGAAAACTGTATTGGGTTTTTGTTGTCTGAGCCATGGTGCCAACTCAGTCCCTTGGCTTTGAGGAACTGGTTTCCCTTGAGAAGATAAATATCTGGGGAGAAAGTTGATCTTCCCAGACATGACATAAAATGTGAAGTGGGTGCTATATTGGAGAGGGCAACTTTCTCCACATCTCAGTTGGTCCCAGATGCCAAGGCAAGGAGGAGGCAGGTGGTGATTTCCTGGAAATGGGTGGTTTTGGGCCCTGCAGATTTAAAAGTAGCCATTCTAGTAGCAGTTATTAGTTATGTTTTGTGTTATATTTTCTTCTGTCATCCCTCAGCCTTCATTAAAGACTTGGTCTCATACACACGTATTGTGGGGAATTAAGGTATGTCCCATGCTTTGTAAGGCGCCCTGGAGAAGAACAGTCAGCGGCTCAAAATCGGAGTGGGTGTTGGGGCAGTGCCGTGAGGGAAGACGGAGGGCAGTAGCCTGAACAATAGTTTGAAATCTGCTGGAGATGCATTTCTGCCAGTTAGGTGAAGTAATCTCAGGTAATAGTCATTAGGGGATATAAAATACATATAATCTGTTATTATATAGGGTCAGCAATCTATGGGTTTTATGTACAATAAAAGTCACTCTTATTGAAGAGAATTAAAACAAGACAACAAAACAAAACCCCAAAGTAGAAAAGCTAGATACATTGAGATGGGCGGGCGGGGGAGAAGATAAAAGAAGACAAAGTAAAATCTTGCCTTAGAATTACATTCTATCAGTGAGAGGTTGTTCATGGCATAGACTTTGTCATAGTATTATCATGGACAGAGAATATACAACTTGATGATGTATTGGGGGATGTTTTAGTCTAAATTTGGAGTCTACAAACATTTTCTGTAAGGGGTCAGATAGGAAATACTTTGTGCACCATTCAGTCTCTGTCACACCTACTCAACTCTGCAGTTACAGAACAAAAGCAGACATAGACAGTCCACAAATGAACGAGCGTAGCTGTATTCCAATAAAGCTTTATTTACGGAAACTGAAATTGAATTTTATAGAATTTTTAATGTCACAGAGTACTCTTCTTTTGATTTTTTCCCCACCATTTAAAGACGAAAATCCATTCTTAAGCTTGTGGGTTCTAGCAAAGAAACCAGTGGTCAGAATTAGAGGTTCTTATTGGGGTAGATATCGCCCCCTAGGGAGCATTTAAATAATTAGTGGGGATATTTTTTGTCTTCTGATAAAGTATTTCCTGAGCATTTACGTGCTGAAATACCTGTTATTTTATAGTAAATATTTTTCTTTTATTGATAAGGCATTATCAAACTTGAGCATTTGAAAGGACCAATAGACACAGAAGATGTTTTAGCATGGATCTTCTGTGCAACAGAACAAAATGAAATTTAGTACAAAATGAAATGAATTTAGTAAAACTGTGGGGAGAAGAAATCCTGAAAAACTTCTAGAGAGCCATGAAAGACAGATATAAATTAATAGTATAATACCCATTATTTCAAATTTGAAAATGCATAAAACTTTAAAAATAACTTTTATTTAGTGTGCACTATTTACATACACACATATTGTGTGAGTGAAAAGTAGAAGGGCTCCTATAGGTTCTTTCCTGACTTATAAACTCCAATCTCATGTTTTTACTACAGTAATAGTTTCTTCCACTTGCAATTTTACTCCCATAGGGATATTTAAGAACATAACCTTATAGTATGAGGGAGAAATGACTGCATTTAAAATATTGTTCTAGAAGTTAGTACATTTCTGAGTAACCAAGGTATTTACCTGCTGCCTAGCAGTCCTCTGCTGGAGTCATCTATAAGAGATGCTGACTTGCAGTGGGGCTTGTATTCCTCTACCGTAATGAAAGAAGGAAGACCATTTGGAAAATATAAGGCCAATAATAGTATTTATTACAAATTTAGCTGTAGGTTATGAAAAATCATTGCTAACTCCTAATGAGCTACTTTTCTTTTGGCCATTTATTAGCCTTTCTTGAGACCAAACCCTCTGGGCAGCTGTCAGTCATGATTGTGTAGTGGCACAGAGGGCATGGATATTTTTGGAAAGAAAATACCTCATTTTTCTCTTTAGTTTTACTTAAACGATTTTTTTCTTTGTATCTAAGGCAATGCACATTTTATATCCATGTATATAAATGGATTCCAAAATTTGTGTGACCTCATTTTCTTGAGTCTGGCCTCTTTAATTCAGTCCATATCATGTTTCAGTATATGGATAACAACCTCAAAGAAGATTGTAGTGATTCACTATACAGCACCTATAGCAAGGGGCAATTCAAGACAGATACCATTTCATTATCACCAGTTAATTTTGTGTTCGGTAGGAAACAAAAACCAAAAACAAGTCAATCAGTACTAATGAAGAAATACTATCCTGCTGCTCCATCTCATCAGGTACAAGGGAAAGTGCTCTGATTAATGAGAAGTTTGAAAATACAGCAGGTTAATTACAGGTTACTAATCCTCTCTGCCCCCTTTAAAACCTAGAAAACACAAATGCAAGGGAAGATTATCTTTCTTTTAAAAGAATATTTCTTGTTGTTAAAATGCATTCTTGTGTTTTGTTTTTTGTTTTTTTTGAGACGAAGTCTTGCTCTGTCGCCCAGGCTGGAGTGCTGTGGCGCAATCTCGGCTCACTGCAAGCTCTGGTTCCAGGGTTCACACCTTTCTCCTGCCTCAGCCTCCCAAGAAGCTGGGACTACAGAGCCCGCCACCACGCCCGGCTAATTTTTTGTATTTTTTAGTAGAGACGGGGTTTCATCATGTTAGCTAGGTTGGTCTCTATCTCCTGACCTGGTGATCCATCCGCCTCGGCCTCCAAAAGTGCTAGGATTACAGGAGTGAGCCACCGTGCCCGGCCTAAAATTCATTCTTAATCCAGAAGCTCTGATCTGAGATCATAGCCCCATCAACAAAGAGCTGCGTTAAAAATGTTCCTTGGTTGTTCAGTAATATAGATTTCATTGCCATCAATAACTATTTCAGGGGCTATATGCCTAGTCTAACTTTTTTATAGTTGGAGAAAATACCATCACTCTTTAAAAAGAATGTCCTGATTATGGTGTTCGACTTAAAAATTGATTTGTCACTGAATGATCATATTTTTCAAAAAAAATACTTTTGATGTTGATCTATTATTGAAAGAGCCAATATTGCAAAGAAAATATTAATACTGAGACTTTGTATTCTTTCACCAAGAAAGTCTCAGTTATGCAAAATGAATAAATTCTGGAGCTCCAATTTACAGCAGTCAGACTATAGTTAATAATCTTGTATTGTATACTTGAAATTTGCTGAGGGCACATTTTAATTGCTTTCATCACAAAAGAAAAAAAACATGAAAATAATAACTTTGTGAGGTGATGAGTTGTTTTAATCAGTTTGATTGTGGTGATTATCTCATAATGTATATGTTTACCAAACATCACGTTGTACCCCTTAAATATATACAATTTTTATTTGTTGAAAAGAAAAGTTAATATAGGAGAAGTAATACGGTGATTGTTTAAAATATCAATTATGAAAACTCTTCTAGATCCAGTAGCTATTAGACTTACCTGGACCTAAAGCATAGATATATTCACTTTTAAGCTGTCTCAGTTATTAAATTACACCTGAAATGCCTTTTGGAAAGGACATGTCAGGCAGCAAGCATCCTATGAACTTAAAAGCGTCTTTGTAAACACCATACCCTACGCCCCAACATGGGAGACTTGCTGCTGTTTCATTTCCTTAGTACAAAGAGCTTACTAAGAAAATCACATGGACAAAACAACAGAAAAAGCACCCCATGAAGTTTTAACTGTCTTAATGAGAGCAGAAATTTTTAGTCACAATTAAGGGACAACTCTTGGAAATGTATTTGACTTTATTTTTATCTAACGTTTATTTTTCAGTTCAGAGGCACACGTGCAAGTTTGTTGCAGAGGTAAACTTGTGTCATGGGTTTTTGTTGTACACATTGTTTCATCATCCAAGTATTAAGCCTAGTAGCCGTTAGTTACTTTTCCTGATCCTCTCTCTCCTCCCACCTTCCACCCTCTGTTAGGCCCCAGTGTGTGTGTGTTGTTCCTGTCTATGTGTCCATGTGTTCTCATCAATTAGCTCCCACTTATAAATGAGGATATGTGGTATTTGGTTTTCTGTTCCTGCATTAGTTTGCTAAGGATAATGGCCTCCAGCTCCATCCATGTTCCTACAAAGGACATGATCTCATTCTTTTTTATGGCATAGTATTTCATGGTGTATATGTTCCACATCTTCTATATCCAGTCTGTGATTGATGAACATTTAGGTGGATTCCATGTCTTTCCTATTGTGAATAGTGCTGCGGTGAGCGCATGTGTGCATGTGTCTTTACCACAGAATGATTTATATTCCTTTGGATATATACCCAGTAACGGGACTCCTGGGTCAAATGGTAGGAAATGAAAATGTAAACATGGAATATACACCTCTTTTAAAATACATTGCTTAAAACTATGATACTTAATATATAGTTATCAACATTCAGGCTGGTTATTTTTAGATTATTTAGTTTGAATATATGTTATGCTTTGAGTTACAGACTCCCATTAAAAGTCTGTCATACAATTAAAGAGATTAAAATCCCATCCTGGATATTTTGTTCTGATCCAAGGAAGCTGCATGGGAGTGAATATGGGCTTTGCAGTCAGACAAACCTGAGTTCATATTCCAATTCTGCCCCTACAAGTATTTGACCTCGGATAAATCATGCAAGTTTTCTGAACCTCAGTTTCACATTTGTAAGTTCTCCTTCTCTACTTTGTAGCCTTATTTGAAATATACATAGCCATGGGATGCAGAGTAGACCTACATAATAAGTGGTGCTGCTTCTCTTTTTGCTCTTGCTGGTTTGCTTGAACCCAAATCCCAAATCCCAGTTTCCATAGAACATTTCCGGGTCCTATGAGTTATCTGTATCTTATAACTTATTTTCAGTAAAATATTATTTATCAGAAACTAGGTTTTTAAATTACTACATGCAAGGCACAGCTTTTCCATGTAACTAGTAGAATGGGAAAGCATGATTTATAGAACTGCCAACTTATTTGGAACCTTTGTTTTTTTTCTGAAAAAGAACTAGTTTCTATTTTACTTTATTCCAGCCTGACCTTATATGACCTATACAACTTACAAATTTTGTTTTGTTTTTGACATTTGAGAAAATGTCTTTTTCTTCACAAGCGTGTCTTTGAAAATAATGTTTATTAAATAGTGTACTTTTACTTTGATGCAATTGGTTACTAATTGTGTTTAATGGGAGATAGGGTATGTAATGTTAGCACCATACAGTTTAAATATCAACATTATCTGATATTTAGACATAATAGTATCAGTGTAAAACATAGTCTTCTAGTGTCCAAAAATGTGTACTTTCTAATCTCTTAAAATATTATGTGTATTACATCTATTTTTATGATTTGTAAAAATATCTCTTTACCCCAAACATATGTTGTCAGTCCTTTACATTTAGCAGTTGTTGCCCCCACCCCCTACCCAGCAGTCCTTCCAACAGTCTCCTTTTATCAGTTATCTAAAATATCATAGGCACCATCAGACTGTAGATTTCCTAATAAACACTTGAAATTAAGTAAAAAGAAGGAAAGAAAAGGAGACAGTGAGTATGATGAGTAAAATAATTCCCCCTCCCCCCAGGCGTCCACATCCTTATTCCCAGAACTTGGGAATATGTTATGTCATATGGCAAAGGGGCGATTAAGGCAGCAGACGGAGTCAAGGTTGTTAATTGGCTGACCTTAAGATTATCCTGGATTATCCAAGCAAGCCCAGTGTAATCACAGGGGCCCTGTTGGGTTAAATTGTGTCTCCCCAAAAATTTATGTGTTGAAGTCCCAACCCCCGGTACTTCAGAATGTGACCTTATTTGAAGATAGGGTCTCGGCACTAGTAATCAGGTTAAAATGAGGTCATCAGACAAGTCCTAATCGAATATGACTGGTGTCCTTGTAAGAAGAGGACATTTGGACACAGACAAGTAGAAGACAAGAGGGAAAATGATACAAAAACACAGAGAAGACAGCCATGTACAAGCCAAGGAGAGAGACCTGGAACAGATCCTCCTGTCACAGCCCTCAGGAAGAACCAGCTCTGCCGACACCTAGAAGTCTGGAGGTTGGACTTCTAACCTCCAGAACTGTGAGACAATATGTTTCTCTTGTTTAAGCCACCTAGTTTGTAGTACTTTGTTAGGCAGCCCCAGGAAACTAATGCAGGTTCCTTAAATGTAGAAGTGGAGGGCAGAAGAGTCATAGAATGGTTCGAGGTGAGAAAGACTGGACTGGCCATTGTGGACTTTGAAAGCGGAAGGGACCATGAGCCAAGGAATGCCGGCAGTGTCTACAGATTGGGAAAGTCAAGGGAACAGAATCTCCCATAGAACCTCCAGAAAGAAATGAGGCTCTGCTACCCCTTGATTTTAGACCAGTGAGACCCATTTTAGACTTGTGAAGTACAGATCTGTGAGATAGTAAATCTGTGTTGTCTCAAGCCACCAAGTGATAATTTGTTACAGCCGCCATAGAAAACTTATACAGTGAGTGAGTTTAATTTCTCTTAGTATGAAATCTGACTTCCTTAGGATCTTATTTGACTTCTTTTGTGCTGGTTTCATTTCTTTTGGGTTCAAAGCATTTGGGCTCTCACTCATTTTCCCGTGTCTGCTATTGTAGAGAACATGTAAAACATTTTTAAAGGAACTTGTCGTGCTTCTTCTCTTCTTACTTTCTTAAGAATTGGCAAACTCTTTTAGGATGTTCCCTTGCTTTACATGAGAGGAAATGTTTTAAAACTGTGCACCTTTTGTAAAAAGGCTAGAGAAGCTCTTTATACTAAAGCACACAATAGACTCATTTTCTTATTTCTCTCTTCTTGTCTGAAATTATTTTATAATCCCAGATGCACCTCTAAGTCATACCACAGATGGCCATAAGAATTAGGAATTGATTTTACTTGTTTGAGTCCTAATATATTCATCTTATATTCTTATAAGCCTCATCTATAATTCCACAGTTTTTCAAGGTAATTTAGCATTGTATAAAAGAACAATTAATAGATAATCTTTAGGTTAAAATATAACCATGCAGGAAGATATTTTTTTTTAACACCATCTCTGCTTCGTTTCACTGTTGGAAATGAAATAGAAAAGGGGATTATAAAAAGTTGATGTGTGTAAGGGAAGGGGGATGGGGCAACATTACAAATCTTCAAGTAGCATTCAAATTTTTCTGGACTAATTTGTGTAACAAGTTATTTTAAATTACAATTAAATCATATCTAAAATCAGAGATGCTAGCTACTCAGATTAATTTCACATCAAAAATTAAGAAATACAAATCCTATTTGTAACTCATACCACCTGCTAATCTTTTAAAAAATCAAATACTTGTTATAAAAAAGAATAAGGATTTATGTAATGTCCAGTTCTTTAATGTATATCTTGGAGATATAATACCACTTTCATATTATAAACATTAATTTAAATTTTCTTAACTGTGTAACTGATGTACTTTAATAAAGTCTAAGGAAATTTAAAATGGTCAAAGGAAGGCCATAAGGGAAGCAAAAGCCCTTTCCTTCTAACTTTAAAAAACATTCTCAGTATTTGCAGTGCTTACCACAAATACTGTCTACACTAATGATGTTGGTTTAGATCCCTTACTTTATACTAAGCGGCAGAATGTGAGTTTATTTTTCTCTGGCCCCTGATATTTACACAAGAAATGAATAATATGTAGGATAAGTGAATTTAGGAGGTGAGTTTTAGAACCAAATGAAATTTGAGAGTTCAGTATTACAGATTAATTGATAAAGATCTCACAAAGGCCTATATTTATGAATTATTATGAATATCAAATTAGATAATGCATATGAAAACTATAAGAGGCTTAAAACATGCAATGTTGAAAGTCATATCCTTTTTTAAAGTGATAGATGTAACAAAACCCCCCAATATTTCTACCAAAAAAATTTTACCTAAGGAGTTTTAAATACTTTAGAAATATTAAACACCTACACCCTCAAAGGTCAATTTTTATTTTGTGAAGAGACTTAAGACTTGTGATAGCTAGGGTATGGCCAAATGTTGTATCACACTGCAAAGGAACTTTTACTACTTCAGTAGCGTACAAGCTTGTAGAATCCATGAATTCCAGAAAACATTTACCTGCTTAGGGATTCAATTACCAGGAACCTGTAAACCTACTAGAACTACAGGAGTTTTTAGGATTGGAAAATACAACATTTCAGGTATACAGTCAACAACCTTCTCTCTCTGATACATAACTGACAACTAAAATATAAGTTTAAAAAAAAAAAAAAGAGGAAGGAAGTTGTTTTGAGTTCCCAGAAGTGAGTTTACAAAAACATTTGATTGAAACTCCTATTTTTACTCAGTGGAACTTTTTTATTCCTGGTCCTCTCACTGGAAACCCATTTCTATGCCAAGGGATCTGGAAAAAATGTGTGATTATCTGCGTTACCCAGCAGATTAGAAATAGCTAAAACTCCAAACTTAGAATAGGAATTTAGAAACCCATAGCATCTGGCACCATTTAATATAGAGGCAGACAGTTTTCAGAATCCTCAGTGGGACCTGACAGGAGTTGGAATTACTGTGTTGTAGTCTAACCCAAGAATGAATGTTCATAATGATGTCTTTCATTCCTCATGGAGGGAATCCTTTCCAAGATGCTGCAGGAGTAATGGCGAAGCTACTGTTGATTTATTCTATGAAGGGTATTGATCACCTCCTCTGTGTGAAGTAAAGTAGAATGAAGTACAGTTTCTGCTCCTAGACAGTGTATGTAAGATCTACTGGGGTGGCAGACAGATGTGAAAATAAGCAATTTCTAGATAGTGAGTTAAATGCCTTGGAATTAGAGACGTCATAGTAGGGAAGCACAGGCTTTCCCTGATTAAGGAAATGCGATTTCTGTCAACATTAAAATAATAAAATAGTTTTAGATGCTTACAATTGACGTTTTTATACCTCAATTTTAGTGTAGCTATTTAGAATGACTCACTTCTCAAACATTAGCTGAAGCCGTGTCTTAGTCCACTGGTGTTGCTCTGAAGGAACACCCGAGACTGGGTAACTTTGAAAGAAAAAAGGGTTATTTGACTTCCAGTACTGCTGGCTGGAAGACTCATATCTGGAGCAAGCCTCAGGCTGCTTCCATTCATTGTGGAAAGGGAAGGAGAGCTGACATGTGCAGAGATCACATGGCAGGAGAGCAGCTGGTGGGGAGGGGTGCCAGGCACTTTGTAATAACTAACTCTCTCAGGAAATAATTAGAGTAAGAACTCATGGCTGGGCACAGTGGCTCATGCCTGTAATCCCAGCACTTTGGGAGGCCGAGGTGGGCAGATCACCTAAGGTTGGGAGTTCGAGACCAGCGTGACCAACATGGAGAAACCACGTCTCTACAAAAAATACAAAATTAGCCAGGCATGGTGGCACATGCCTGTAATTCCAACTACTAGGGAGGCTGAGGCAGGAGAATCGCTTGAACCCAGGAGGTGGAGGTTGTGGTGAGCCGAGATCACGCCATTGCACTCCAGCCTGGGCAGCAAGAGTGAAACTCGGTCTGAAACAAACGAACAAACAAACAAAACAAAACACCGCATTCACTTCTCCACCTATGGAAGACACTGATCTATTCAGGGAGTATCCACCCTTGTGACCCAAACATCTCCCCATTAGACCCCACCCCTAACACTGAGAACCAAACTTAAATGTGAGGTTTGGAGGGAACAGACATCCAAACTACAGGACTGTAGCTTTATCATGTTCCCCCCACCAGCAGTCGACTTTTTACACATATCATCCAAGGAGTTATAATAAATTTAACACCATGATAGAGATGGCCATTTTGTGAGCTAGACTCAAGGTACCACCTCACTCAGCAGCGCAGATGCAGCTGTGCAGTCAGATGAGCTTGACTAGTGCTTGCCTTTCTTTCTTCTTTTCATTCTCTCTATTCTTTTGTAAAACAATATAAAAATTCACCCGGGGGAGGATCATCTATCTCATTTCATTTAGGTCATAAAGTTACACACCATGGAAGGCCAATTTTTCCTCTGTAAGCTACCACCAACTTTGATGTAATAAAAGGCTGTTACTACCATCCGGTGGGATGAATTCCCTGACTCTGGTTTTAAGTAAGACAAAATAAAATTTTATAGACCTTCTTCATAAATCCGCAATAAGTCACTATTCTCTTTTGGCACGTAGCACAAGTCCAGAAAACAACCATCACTTTAAACCCCACGAATATTCAAGGTTGACACTCTCTCAACCAAAAGAACAAAAAATGCTTCAAATTTACTAATAACACACCTTTTTATGTGTTAATTAAAATAATACCAGATACATTAAAGGAATGCTATATTTTAATTTTCTTGATATCTCTTATTCATCTATGTTTAGATTTCGTTCTTATCCATGAGAGATACTTTTCCCCCACCATAAATTAGCTATAATAGAAAGGATGATATTACACCATGTTACATTATTACTTGATGGAGAGTAGAATTCCTAAGTAGGAAAATTCTTGGGTGCCATAAAAAGTACACAGCTCAATAAAGAGATCTGCACCAAGGGCTTCTGTAAACAACCTGCACAATATACCAAGCTGTGTATTGCTGCCAGTACACTGCTTACCTTAATCCCAAGTGGCTCCTGGGATGCTTTAAGTATGTAATTTTTTATCATCCAAGCTAGACTGTAAACTTTCCAAAGACAAGATCAAATACCTTCTTTTTGTTTTCCTCACAAATCAAGCACAGATCTGGGCATATTAAGGGCCCAAGATAAACACTCATCAATTAATCATAAAAGGTGCATCTGCTCTCCTTAATTTCTGCCCCTTACGTCACGATGATGGCAAGAAGACAACTTCTCCAGGACATCTAAATGTTCAGTCTCTTGACTCAGAGGCTTTATCTTCTGTGGAGGTTAGTTAACTATGATTTTGTTCCTAATGCATTTCCTCATTGGCCGGAAGTGATGACATTTTTGAGAAATTTTGGATAAGTAAATTAAACATGCATATATGTAATATAAATATGTATAGTCAAGCAAAGACCTACTTTATAAGATCTATGATGATTACGTTACTTCGAATTGTTGCTTTCTTGCTCTCATGCTCCCCTTCCTCATACTTTTATTTCCGTAGTACTTATTACTATCTAACATAATGTCCAATTTACTTATTTTTTATATTTATTATCTGTCTGTCTCTACTACAATGCAAGCAGCAGGAGGGCTGGGATTTTTGTTTGTTTGTATCCTCAACTCTGAGGAGAGCCCTTGGTGCATCATGGATCCTCAGTAAATATGTGTTGAATAAATTCATGAAAGTGCTGACAAGTGGAAAGGACATTGGGCCAGGAGACTTAGCATCTGTACAGCACTGACTCTGCTGCTAAATAGCATTTCTATTTTTAGGTCTCTGTTTCCATATGTATAATGCAGAAAAGGGGGTATGTGAGTTACTGACATATAAACAAAAACTAATTTTTAAACACTACATTGAACCCTGCCCTAAAAATATATAAAAATGTGTGCTCCTGTGTTGTTAGATTTTCTTAAAATTTCTGTAATTTCGCTTTTTAAGTGATGGTTTTGGGTTATGGGAAGATAAGAAAATAGTTTCTTGGAGTAAGTGGATTTATGGGCTCTGCTCCTCCATCTGCCTCAGACTTGCTGTGTGACCCTGGGTGATTCACTCACCTTCCCTGGAGATGAATTTCTTCTCCTGTAAAATGGAGATTAATAACTAACAGGGCTGCTATAAGACCAAGAGAATGCTTGAAAAACATAAAGCACTGTACAACTGTAACTAATACTGTAATTATAATCATTACAGGTCTGTAGAATGCCAGAGATCATCTTAGATGAGGGCATCTTGTATCATTGGTGCTTATGGAAAGGCAGGTTTTATTTTCTAATCTATTATGTTCTCATGCTTTTATGAAATACAATAAAATGGCTTGCTAGCAAAACAAAATGAAAAAAAATTTTTTAATGAGCTACAATTTTAAATTTATTTTTAGACTTAACAAAGTATTTCTGTCAAATTGCTAAGCTTACTCTCAATTTCTATACATAACTGGTCATGAACAGGCACTGGTTGGCACTGAGGTGACCTCTTATGATTCTTCTGGTCCTATTACTGTATCCAATTGAGTGACTGAGCAAAGAGATGCATTTTTTAAAAAATACTAATATGTTGTTAGCTCAACAGTTGTAATTTTCCCTTGTACATGTATTTCAAAAGGCTGATTGACTTAGATGATAAAATTCATAAACAAAAATCAAGCAAATTGAATAGCTAATAATTGAAAAACAAGGTACAGTGTTTTTGTACCTTGTAATTTGTCACATCATGTTAAAGTTTCATTCAGGTGTACAGCACATACAGCAAAGGTATCTGTTAAGTGTGGGTGTGATGGATGTCCTTGAGTTCATCTGTTTACCTCCTTCCCCCTAGCTCTATTACCACCATGCAGCGAACCTACAGCAGAAGACGATGGTACCCTCAAAGCAAAGGGGAGAAGGGAGTGGTATTTGCTTTTGCAAACTAATTGAAATACTCGTAGTCACCATACAGGGTTTGTTACATACATTCAGAGAATTAATCTGTCTGAATGATAATCAGATTAATTGTCCACCTTAATGATATAGTACCAAGAACCCCGACCGAGATTTAACATGCACACTTGCTTCAAAATACTGAGGCATAAATCACAGTCATTTCCTTATTGCTAACATCAGTGTGAGAAATATAATATGATGTCTGCAAAATTAAACTAAAACAGAAAGAGGAAGTATTGAATGTGGGAAGACATTTCTGGTTTTTATGGCCACTTTAGCAAATGCTGTTCCCCATTTCTTTGTCCGCATGCAGCCCTGGGGCAAGTGGGTTAGAAATGTGCTGCGTCCCTTTGGCCTGGCTGAGCTTTGGTATTCACTGTTCCTTCTCCCTAGAATATTCTTACCTTAGTTACCAGGTAAATTATTGTCCATTCGTCAAATGTCATCTCCGCTGTGAGGTCTGACTCAGTGCCACCAGGCAGAGCCTCCATGGTATCTGCCTTCCCAGTGCTTTGCACAGTCTAACTGCTCCATAAATCTCAGCTCTACCCTCGCCTCCTGCCTGGGCTCCTCTTTTACACACTTAACATGGGGTGTGGTGGTTGCATGTGCCTCATTCAAGAGACCCCGAGCACTTCTAGGGCAGGAATTGGGTCTTTTATTTTGTATTCCCTCCATTAAGTGCTACTGAATAAAACCATTCATTCATTCATGCATGCATTTTCCCCCCATCCCTTCATCAATCTAGTATCTACTATTGCCAACTTTTGAAAACAAGCTGACTTGTCAAGGTATGAGCCATGCTTTTCCCTTATGCCCTCTTAAGTAGTTTTGGGAACCTTTTCTCAAAGGGTAACCTACAGATCATCTAGCAGCAAAATTGTCTGAAGAGCTTGTTAAATGTGGGTTCCCAGGCTCCACATCAACCCTTTGAATATCAGATCTTAGTTCAGCACTATTTTTACTGCCAGTTTGCTCAGATATTCCATGCTCCTCACTCTTATTCACTGAAATTAAAGTGAAAAGGGAAATGGGAAATGGGTGCATTTTTGAGAAGCTCTCCAGTGATTCTCATACACACTTAAATTTAACGACGACTCTTCCTTTGGGATGTTGCTAACGATTTTCTGTAATTGGCAGGAAGAGTTGACCTTGCTCAAGCGATGACTGCCTGTATCTCTTGCCACTTGGTACACATGGATGGAGTTTGGGCATCAGAATGCCAGCCCAGCACCTACCACAGAGTATGGGCTGCAGAAGAAATAGCTTAATTATGGATGACTCATGATCACCAGTGACTGGAACCTAAGGACAGAAAGATCAATTTTGGGTCACCTATAAGGAACATCTATTGTTTCCATACATGTTAAACTCTCCTCAGTATATCCAAATGCTCTTGACTCTTTAGAAATTATCCCCAGGGATGGAGACAATTTGATAAGTTTCTTTTTTAAAATAAACCATGCCTCAAGCTTCTCAAGAAGGACATATCTTAGTTTAGCACTATTTTTACTTCTACTTTACCCACATAATCCATGCTCCCCACCCTTATTCAGTGAAGTTCGAGTGAAAAGAAAAGTGAATTCTTAGAAGATTGGCCATGAAAAGGTTCTCATTTATACCCGTGAGGGAAAGGGAAAAGATTTCTAAGCTTTGTGGGTTTCTTTCTTTTTTTTTTCTTTCTTTTTTATTTTATTTTTTTTTTCTGCTGCTCACCTAGCTTTTTGTCCCTGCAGCAGAACAAATGAATATAAAGGAAAAGTCTATGCCAAAAAACTCTTTAGAAGATTTAAGCATAATAAATGTTAAATCTTTGGGATAAGGAAAATTGAGTCCCTATAAAATGCTCTGTAAAATGTATTATAGGGAATGCAAAATGTAGATGGAATAAGGAACGTCACATTATGGTCACTTATTATATCTACCAAGTTGGAATCAGAAACAAAACTCAGATAGCTAAAAGTATTTGTATTCAAAGATTTAGAGATTTGTCTGATAGTAGAATGTGAAAATTGAATGTGTTAATTGTTTATTTCAGAAAGGTTTCTAGAGATGTTTGTGAGCAACTACTTAATGTGTGTGCTTAGATTTTAAAAAAGGAAGGTTGTGAGACCAATTGTGAATAATAAACCCCAGAATATAGTCACTCAGAAAAACAAATGTCCATTGCACCAATATTTATTATAGAACAATTAAAACCAGAGGCTTATAAATTATAGGGAAAAAAGAAGTCCAATGGATATATCAAACAACTTGAAATCATTTCCTCAAATATATTTTATGACCAAAAAATCATGCTTACATAAGCCAACTAAGCAATATGGAAATTCAAGAAAACACAAAATATAATTAAAAATTCAAATAGAATTAAGCATCTTTATGCTATTATTCATTTCAGAGTCAAAAATGGGTAAGAGTATAGTGAAGAGAAGGGTCAACAGTTCAGGACAGGTCAGGAGAACCACTGATCCATTCATGAAATCAGACTCAAACTATTAACTCGGCACCTACCCTATGCTTGAATCTCTTCCAGGCACTGTATGTAACAGACAAAATACAGGGAGCCCACACCATTATGTATATAAATACAAGGGGTAGACGAGAAGCACATAAAGAAAAACAATAAAATATTTCAAATATCAAGAAATGCTATGAAGAAAATAAAGGAACAGGCCGGGTGCGGTGGCTCAAGCCTGTAATCCCAGCATTTTGGGAGGCCGAGGGGGGAGGATCACGAGGTCGGCAGATCGAGACCGTCCTGGCTAACATGGTGAAACCCTGTCTCTACTAAAAAAAAAAAAAATACAAAAATTAGCCAGATATGGTGGTGGGCGCCTGTTGTCCCAGCTACTTGGGAGGCTGAGGCAGGAGAATGGCGTGAACCCGGGAGGCAGAGCTTGCAGTGAGCCGAGATCGCGCCACTGCACTCCAGCCTGGGCAACAGAGCAAGACTCCCTCTCAAAAAGAAAAAAAAAAAGAAAAGAAAGGAGCAATAACAGAAGCAAAATAAAGGAAAGTGACTGGAGGTGGGATGAGACTATGTTCGCTGAAGAGATTGGATAAGGCCTCCTGTAGGAATTGATGATTTGTGCAGAAATCTGAATGGTGCATAGACATGAACCATGCAGCAATTCAGGGAAGAGAAGTCCAGGCAGAGGGAACAGTAATTGCTAGAATCAAGAGGCAGGAATGAAGAAGGGGTATCTGAGGGCCAGAGAGGCTACAGCTGAAAAGGGAGTGAAGAGATCAGGAGATGAAGTCAGAAAGATTGGGCGGCAGCTGTGCCAGTTGCTTACCCTCTTCAGTCTCCTCTCCTTACAAACCCGAAGTTTGTGTTTGGGGGTCATGTACCTAGCTTAAAAAAAACACTTGATTTTGTTGTGTTTCAACAACCTGGCAGCATTGTTCTGGCTAATGAGATGAAGACTATTGATTATTCTAGGAAAACAGTTGTTTTCCTGATTAAAAGACACACTTGGCTGGCATGCAATACTTTCACCTTTTGCTGTTTCTCTCTTGCTGCTTGGAAGTCCTGGAGACAAAGCAGCCATGTTGCAACCACGAGACAAAAACCACATGCT
Source organism: Mandrillus leucophaeus (assembly GCF_000951045.1). NCBI lineage: Eukaryota > Metazoa > Chordata > Mammalia > Primates > Cercopithecidae > Mandrillus > Mandrillus leucophaeus. The sequence goes on from NW_012107574.1 coordinate 1,615,131, forward strand.
AAGTAGAGCAGAGCAGAAACCCTGATAGAATTTGGCTCCTTAATGACTTTGTTGAGCAGCTGTATCTACCCTGCACTGTCAACCTCTAGGCTTGTGATAGGAGGGGGGAAAAACTCTCTTAGTTGTTTAATGGTGATGAGTTTAAATCTCTTGCTTGTTTAGGGGTTAGAATATTTAAGCCATTATAGATGGGTTTCTGATTCATGCAGCTAAAAGTACAAATGGTTAGGGCCAGATTCTGTAGGGTTTATATTTGCCATGGTAAAGATTTTTGCACTTTAATTGCACCAGGAAGCCTTTAGAGCGGTTTAAGCAAAAGACTGGTATAATCTAGTTTTTTCTTGGAGAGTATTCTGGCTACTTTGTGTAAATTAGACACCAGGGATACAAGATGGAAGCAGAGAGAACAATTAGAAGGCTGTTGCAAGAGACGGTTTTTGTCCCTTCCATTTGTTTTACTAAAAGTATCTTGGTATAGTTAAGCCTTCAAGAATTAGATGTTGTAATGCTACTATCAGGCAGGATGTTGAACTAGCTTCTACATGTCTGGGAATGTGGAATTAGGAGACACTCTTTGAAGTAAATACTTTAAGAACTTTGTCAGCAGTATAGGGATACTTGGGTATCTCCTTTTAGCTTGCAGATGTTTAAATGACGATGACGAAAGTTAATTAGTGGTTTATGTACTCTGTCTCCCTGCCTGATCTAGATTATCCTCCTCATTGTAAATCTCCCTCTACCTTATTTTTTCCCCTCTTTTTTGTTTCCTTTGCTAGGGATCATTAAAACATGAGCCAGAGCTGTCAGCCAAACTAATTGAAAGCCACCTGCCTTAAGGATCATCCTAATGAAAAACAAAGAAGTTAGAAAATTGACCAAATTGAGTTACTTAACTGCCTGTGAATTGCTATTAGCTTGGGAATTAAAATAAGAACCAAAGTAAAATAATAACATATACTCATCCCACAAATTATGGGTTAGTAAATTGTTTTCCTTTGTATATCTACGCTGTAGAGGAAAATAAGCATTTTCTTAAGAGATAATGTAATCTTCATTTTAGTATTATTAAAGGTGTAAGATTTTGTTGAAATAGTATTTCATTTATAAGTACTTAATTACAAATACCTGATTTAAAAATTAAGAAAAATACTATGTGAGAAAAATATATTTTAAAAAGCAGAAGACATAAGTGGAGTAATACTGTATAGTGCTTTAAAAATGTCTTAAAAGTATAAAAGGTAGAATGCATACAGTTGGTGCACATTGCAAAGATCCATGAAATAAATCACAACTATGAAAATAGTTTATTGCAATTATAATTTAGAACTATATTTTCAATGGATATGAGAAGCCTTAAGTATTTCCTTCTAAACTCATGTCTAGCATTACAGAATTTTAAAGCTGGAGAACGCCTGGGTTCAGTCCATGAGTGTAGATTTTGAGGGGTGGAATCACTCTTGACTCTTCCCCAGCCCACCCTGAGGGCCAAGAATTTTTTCTTAAATGATGAAGAGTCAAGTGCAGAGATTAAGAGGGTCCTGACTAAATTTACAGAGCTAATTAGAAGTGGAGCCCAAAGTTGGTCCCTCTCCTCTGGTTTCAGTTTAATAGTATACTTTTATCTCTTTCTTTCAATCTTATGCTAAGACCTTTATCTGAGTTTTCACTACATTAGTTTATGGATTTTTTTGCCCAATTTTTGCCCAAATTTATTAATATTTCTGTGCATAAAATCCATGAAAACAGAAGTCCACATAAATCTTTTAATTTTATTTTATTGGGGGCTTGACAGTGTTACTCTATTTTCTTCATTCTTTCAGCATCTGTACTTGTTTTTGTTTATATTTACTTGTTTATTTTAATCAGAACCTGTGTTTTATGGTTTAGAGTTTTGCAAGGACTTTTTTGGTCCGGTAGCCGTAGATGAATGGCAAGTAATACTTAATGACCACTATCAGCTGTGGTTTGCCTCCATGTAGACACTTTCACAAATAAAGTGATACATGTTGAATAACTTTCTCAAGTACACTTGGCTACATGTGTTCTTTCCTTGTGTGTAAATCCTAAGATACGGCTACGGGTCATTGTTAGCCTCTCATGTACAGGCAGATATTCTGCAACCCTTTGGAGTCCTTCAGTCACAATAAGAATGATACTATATCAAAACTTTACAAATTCATTTATTCTGCTCAAATGGTCGTAATGTATAAATAATTTTATTTCCTACTGTGTTTTCGTTTTCTGAAAAACAAGCTGCATTGGTTGTTCTATGGAATGCTGAAAACAGTAGAATAATTTGAACTTAAGCAAAATATTTTATTTCTCATGATAAGCTTATAAATAAAAAGAACAATATGATCTGAAATAAGGTAAAATTTAGTCAACATATTAACAGATTATTGAATACTACATTAGCCCTAATCTGGAAGAAGCGCTCCAGTGATGCGGCAGTGGTTCTAGATGTGACCTTCTAAGGGTGGAGTGCAATCCCTCCTGGTCAGCCTCGGACAGTACCAGTTAAGGCCAGTGCCTAAGCACAGTTTTTTACAGCATTGCCTTTCACTCTGAGAAGTGTACCCGTTTGAATTACAAATTATATGGTCACCCTATTTATGGACAACATGTTTATTAACAACTGATATGACGTCAGAAGTACTTACAGATGTGTAGGTAGCTCAAACCTAGAATAGAATAGCTCAAAATATGATGGAATTAAAAATAAAGATCTGGATAAGCTGAGCAGATGAAATAAAAATAGAGAAAATAATATTAATGTATGTTAGGGTTTAATGCAGAGGGGGTTACTTTTAGATCCCCAAAAGTAATTGTCTAAGTACAGCATGAGGGAAGTTTAGCTACTCATTTGAAAAAAAAAAAAAAAACTAGGGGATTTATTTATTTATTTATTTATTTAGAGATGAAGTTTCACTCTGTCGCCCAGTCTGGAGTGCAGTGGTGCTATCTTGGCTCACTGCAACCTCCACCTCGTGGGTTCAAGCAATTCTCCTGCCTCAACCTCCCAAGTATTTGGGATTACAGGTGCCTACTACCATGCCTGGCTAATTTTTTGTATTTCTTGTAGAGATGGGATTTCACCATGTTGGCCAGGCTGGTCTCAAATTTTTGACCCCAAGTGATCTGCCCTCCTTGGCCTCCCAAAGTTCTGGGACCACAGTCGTGAGCCACCGCACCAGGAGACCTAGGGGTTTTCATTTGCCAGAGGCTTGCATGACTTTTGCCAAGAGTGTGTAATTCCACAGGAAAGAAGGCAATGTTTTCACTGTTGGAAAAGTAGAATGGTGTTGAGACCAGCACTCGCCAAGAGAACCATCTGCAGAGGTGGAAATGTTCCAGATCAGTGTCATCCAGTGTAGGAGTTACCAGCCCTGAATGGCTGCTGTGCCCTGGAAATGTGACTCGTGAGATGGAGAAACTGAAAGGTTTTTCTTCTCTTTTCTTTTTTTTTTTTTTTTTTTTTTTGTGACAGGGTCTCCCTCTGTCACCCAGGCTGAGTACATGGCACAATCTTGGCTCACTTGCAGCCTCTTGAGAGCTGGGACCACAGGTGCATGCCACCATGCCCGGCTAATTTTTTGTATTTTTGGTAGAGATGGAGTTTTGCTCTGTTGCCCAGGCTGGTCATGAAGTCCTGAGTTCAGGCAATCCAACCGCCCCGGCCTCCTAAAATGCTGAGATTACAGGTGTGAGCCACCATGACCAGCTGGAACTGAAAGTTTTTTTTTTTAACTTTTATTAACGTAAGTTTAAAGCTGAATGTCCTCGTGTAGATAGTAGCTATTGTATTGGCTAGTGCAGGCCAAGATCAAGAGTGATCTCAGTGGGTTTGGAGTTGGCAAACTGGAGAATGGTGGTCGAAGGGCATTTGATAGGGGGTAGTCCATTAAATTTGAGGGTCCATTAAATTTAACTGAACAAAATCTTAACAAACACTAAAATATGTACAAAGCACTGTGATACATACTATTGGATATTCAAAAGTAAATAAAGCTGTGTCTATACAATTACAGATCATCTTCTAGAAAAAACAAGAGGACCACAAGTAGACAAATGATTAGTGCTGGTATTGCAATAGAAAGTCCATTTTGTGAGAATCTAGGGGAAGAGGAAGTAACTGTTGACCCATAAAATTGAGAAGGCTTTGTGGAGAGGTGAGCCTTGATGAGTAGTCAGATGTGGAGAGATTGAGAACAGCATGTAGATGAGAAAAGCCCAGGGCCAGAGCAGTATAAGAACAAAGGAAAGAATGTGTATTGGTGTGTATCGTGGAAGAGAGTTACCGGATGTGGATGGTAAAGAAACTAATGCCACACTAAAAACTTTCGTGCTTTGTTATGTAGGCAATTAAATGAATGTTTCTAAGTTAGAAACTGATGTATCAGACCCGTGCTTTTGTTGGGGCACACATCATGGAGGTGATTGCAGAGGAGGTGACCAGGGTAGCCATAAAGTAGAAGCCATGGACAGCATATGAAGGTTGCTAGAGAAGAGGCTGACTGGGAGACCATGTTGGCTGTGTGTGTATGTTTGAAGAGCTATTATATCAAAAGAAATGAGAATTATTCTATGCAGCACTATAAGGGGCCAAGATAGTGTTTTTATGCAGGCAGATTTCGATTAATAAGTAAATTCCTAACGATAAGAACTTCTATGAATGAAACAGATACCTTGTGAAATAGCGAGTAAGCCCTTGGCCACCCAAGGGTTTTGTGTTGGGCGGTTACAGGAAAGAGTCCAAGTAGCTTCTAGATTTTGAAATTTCAAGAATTGGTCAAAACAGTGAAAGGGAGGAGTCAGAGTTACTAACATTTAATTTTGTCAAGTAAGAATACTGTGGTCTTACTTGCCAATGTGGTCCAGCAACTAAGGTAATTATTATTTATTAAATTTAGATCGGGAGAATCATCATCATTAAAACAGTATCATGGTAAGCCCTCAGGAACTTGACAGAAGTTATAGAAATGATACGGTGATCCAGATACTGAATGCTGTAATAATTAGTACAATAAATATCATTTACAACTCCAGAAATAGTAAAAAGAGAAATACCAGCCACAAATAGTTATCATAGAGGGCAAAACTTTCCATTTCTTTATTATCATAAATCACAAAGCTCCATTGATGCATATTTTATCACAGCACTCTTGCCATATGTGATCTGAAGTTTCTGAGTGCATCCCCAGGGACCACAGTTACTGATATAGATAATCAAGAATTCCTTTTATGCTCCTCTCAATGCTGCCACAGCTCAGATTGAAATTAGCATCTTTTACAATGAAATACCAGTTGCTGTCACAAACAGACATGACAGCTGGAGAGAGAGGCCTGTTTATCCAGTTATTCTTCATGTCTCCAGTTCATTATGGTTTATTAAGATGTGTACTGTAAGTTCTTGAATGAAGAGACTTTGAGTTTTGCACAGTGATTATCATTTAAATAGAGGCATCGAGAAGCTGTTCTCCAAGGAGGGAGTGGGCAGTGATGAAGGTCAAAGATCAAAAACATCTTAATAAGCATCTTTTTTAAATGATAATCATTTTCTCAAAATGTCTTTATACATGGTTTTATCTTGCTCTCGTAGTTTGAAAATCACTTTTCATTGTAGAAGCATTTTGAGAAGAGGTTGATAATTGTAACTCAACATATATTGAGAATCTACCATGTGACAGGAACATACTAGATGCGTCTACAAGTTTTCTTAGGACGCAGGTATTCATGACATCAATCTCTTGACACAGGTAGTAGGAATATATTTTAAAGAAAGACATCAAGTTACCTGGCTAATATCACAGAGCTCGTACACAGATTTAGGCATCCCAAAGGTGCTGCTTTTTAAAATAAACCTCCATATCACCTGAAAATTTTTTTTACATTAGATTTTGCAGTTATTTTTGTTGTCCAAAAGTAACATAGGGGCAAACTGAACAAGTTCTTTTCTCCTGATAATATTTGCAGTTACCATTTATTGTGTGTTTCCCATGTGTTAGGCAAGGTACAAAATGTTTTATATTGATAATCAAATGTAATTCCTTTGAGATCAGCATTATTACTCCCACTTTTCAATTGAGTGAACCTGATCAAAGAGATTAAGTAACTTGTCTGGAAATTTAAGTAACTTACTCAGGGAGAGGCAGGAGCATGATTTAAAGTCAACCAGACTGCAACATCTATTGGCTGAATCCCCACCTGAGGCTGTAGGAGCTTACCAGAGGATGGGGGAGTGAAAGGGGAAGGCTTATGGCAGTGGCTCTCAACAAGTAACCCTGAGACCAGCAGCATCTGTCCTCAGATGATCTTATTCGGTAGACAATGCACTTAACCATTACACAGTACTGCTACATTGTGTCTTCCACGATTTGTTAGGGAGTTTGCATTTCACCTTACAGCTAATGTGGACTTATTGACAATTGTTTGGTGTACTTCCTTCAGCCACCATCAGTGCCATCAAACTACAAGAATTCACGTAGGCACCAAGATCCTGCTTGCTAATGAAGAAAAGGTTATGAGCTGTATCAGAGACTGGAAGATGCTACTGAGTCCCATCTCCTCTTCCTGGGCACACAGGAAGAGAACATTTGCCTGCTTCCCTTGCTGTTAGGTTGAGGCAAGGTTCTGGCCAATGAAAGGCATCTTTATTACTAACCGTAAAACATTCTGAAAGATCCTCTGTACTTTCTGTCTTTGTTCCCTTGGTGACTTTGAGGAAAGATTTCTGCCTTCTACCTAGAGGAGGTAGAGCCACCAGATGGAGGCAGCCCAAATTTCCGAGTCTTTGCTTAGAGAAAAAGCACTCAGAAGGATCACCTGACATAAAGCTGAACTATGATGTGAGTAAGAAATAGACGAGTATGGTGTGAAGCCACTGAGACTTGGTGTTTTTCTTAGAGTAACTAGCATATATTACCCTATTTAGCTGGCAGTTCACACTTCAACCCTGTTTGCAGTAATGGCTTTGAACCCTCAGATAGCACCCTTTCCTCTTCCCAAGAAGAGAAGAATAAGCTCCAGTCATTCAATTATGGTTCCTTTGGATTAAGGATGGAATCTTGCATGGAATCACCCTGCATCTACATAATTACCATGATATATTAACTCAAGACTGCTGGAAGTCCTGTCCTACAACCAAGGTGATTATTAAAGGGGGTGCAGTCCCATTAGGAAGTTAAATGTCTTGCAAAAAGGAAGAGTATGAAGGCTTGGAGATCAGCAGTAATTTTTATAGAAATGTAAATAAAAATGATGAGGGCCAGAACATAAAGTGGTAGAATAGAGAGAATAACATAGATTCTTTGGGTATTTGTGAAGAAAACAGCAATAAACACTGCTAAGCAATGTGAAATGCAGTGTCTACCAAAGTAGTAATACAGGCAGTTGAGCAGGGAGAGAGGGGACCTAGTGGGAGGATAATAGATTGTACAAGCAGGAGCAATGGCTTGGAGGTCCTGGAATCTAGTCTCAGGTTAGTCAACTACTGTGTGACCGCTAGGAAAGCCACTTAAACTCAGTGGATTCCAAACAACATGCAGTGATTTCTTAGTGCTTGAGTCAATGTAGATGTAACAAATACATTAGCTAATAAGCTTTATTGGTGGAAATAGCACCTTTGCCTTGATTTTTTAGTCCTCCATTTGAATCTTCAGCTCATGTAGTTTGTAGAAATATAAGCCAAATTACCCATGACAACCTGCAGTGTGAGATAGATTAAAACAACTAATTTTGATACTGTTTTTTCTTCTTTTTTTTTTTCATCTGTCACTTGCATGTGGCAATTTAGAAGTTTATATACTCTCTGGCCTAATTTAGAATGTTGCTGCATTTGGATTTTTAGTCTTAGGAGAGATATGGCTTGAATGAAGAAGTTCTAATACTCATTGCAGAACTCCTAGGTGCTGAATCTGTAGATATCCACAGAAAAATAATTGTCACTGTGCTGTGTAGGAGGGAATCTTTAAAAAGTTCATGCCAACAACAGTGAAAAGGGCATACTTCTTTGCATGGCAAAAACAGAATGGAGTCATTATAGAATCTGTAGGAAACATTCATTAAGAACTTAAATTCCTTCTAAATTAGCCTATTTCCTGGATGTCTCATATTCATACATCTCAACCTGGGAAGACGTATTCAGAGAAGGAGTCCTCTAGGTTCAGCCTGTAAATTAGAATTTCAAACTGCTAACAGTTCATGAATGTCTCCTGTTTTCCCTGGGAAAGCGCCAATCTCTAGGGCTTAAATTCACCTGTTCATTTTTGGATTTGGATTGGATCTGCTAGGAAGAAGCAGATGGTGAACATCAAACAGGAGATTTTTTAGCTGGTAGGGCACACAGAACAGATTTGCCAAAATGCCATTTATTGTCTAGAATTCAGAGATGGAGACCATGGTTAGTTGTTCTGGTAATTCCAGTGTTTCTAACAGCCACTCCTAAAGTGACCATTTAAAAAGAATACACATTTCAACCCCCACAGTCTTAAAAGCACAGCCTACATGAGGTTTAAAAATAAATTTACTTCCTCCAGCACATTACAAAGCAACGCCTAGATTCTAAGTAAAAACAAAATGTAGCTATTCATATTTTTTAAAGGCTGAAAACTTTCCCCCTTTCCACACAATCCTGCTTTACTGCCCCACAAAGCTACACCTAGATTCCAAATAATAAAAATAAAATGTAGTTATTCATAGTTTTACCAAGCTGAAGTTTGTTCCTTTTTTACACAATCTTGCCTTACTGCTCCCTCTCAGTTCCCCTCTGAATGTTCCTTTTCTTCTCTCCATGCTAGTTGTGCTTTCTTACCCACACTTTCCACCTTTGCAACCCCTCCTTTCTTTAGACAGGGTGACAATCTAGATTTCTCATGTTTTTATGGCTGTGTGGATCAGATAATGGGCTGACTGACAGCACTGAACTGACACAGTGGTATGTTTCAGGGGTGTTGTAAAGCGCTGGGCCGTTGGTATCCATGTGCCCCACCATTCATAATGGGGAACTCGGCCAGCAGAAAGCAGAACCCCAGTCTGCTTTGAAGAAGGTTATGACTCAGCTAGGGGAAGAGACATTAATCGCCCGAGATAACAACGGTGAGGATACCATCAAACATGGTGCACAAGTGTAATTTAATATAGGGGAGAACATCAGAGTCTTGGGGGTGGGGCAGAGTAATCTATGGCTAATTAAGGTCTCATTTAGATAGAGTAATTTTGAACCATCTTTTGGGAAGAGGATCAGAGATAGTTCAAAAGAAATATAGATTCCTCAAGGTGTGGGAATGATATGAGCAAGCCTGTGGCAGAAACAGTTCCTAAGAGTAAGGAAAGTAACTCATTTGGCACAAACACACTTTCACTTAAAAACATTGAGACCTAAAATGTTCCAGTGGATCACCCCCCACCCCCAGAAAAATGAAATCAGTTACAACCAGGAGAAGGGTTGATGGTAGGTAGCTCTGAAAACATGAAATAATACACATGAAGCCAAACTTTGCAAAGGTAAGATTCTATAGGCTCAGGAAGTATCTTTATTGCTATAATTATCAACTGATAAAACTATGTTTGAGTTCTTTATTTGTGGGGGTGTCAGTTGATAATATTTGGCCAAAAATACATCATGAGTTTTAGGAAAATGTTAGCCACATGTCCATCTGAAAAAAAAGTATTGTTTATGAATTTCTCAAAGTCTCTAAAAACTTACATATGGCATTTCCCCTCCTAATTTTATTGAGGAAACTCTAGATTATCCTAGAGGAGGCCCTGTGAGGAGAGGCTAGAGGAGAGGTAAGATATAATGTGGCTGTTCCAAGGTAAATTATCATTTCAAATTTATTGACAACATCTCCTTAATTATATCTTTGTTGACAGCTATTCATTCACTTTGTGTGCATAGAATTTGAAACAATGCATATTCCAGTTTGCCTGGGAACCAGAGAAATGTTTAACAAAGCGTGTGTGTGTGTGTGTGTGTGTGTGTGTGTTTCTGAGGCAGGGTGTCACTCAATCACCCCGGCTGAAGTATGGTGGCATGATCTCGGCTCACTGCAACCTCCGTCTCCCAGGTTCAAGCGATTCTCATGCCTCAGTCTCCTGAGTAGCTGGGATTACAGGTGTGTGCCACCACACCCGGCTAATATTTTTTATTTAATTTAATTTTATTTTTTTATTATTATTTTTAGCAGAGACAGGTTTTCACCACGTTGGCCAGGCTGGTCTCAAACTCCTGGCCTCAAGTGATCCACCCACCATGCCCTTCCTAAGTGCTGGGATTACAGGCATGAATCACTGAGCCTGGCCTGTTTTTGTGTTTTTGATAGTAGTAACCACTCTGGGGACTGTTAGACCTGGGGTTGTGACATTAACGTTTGTTGGCAACAACTTCCTCGGTTAACCCTTTCCACATATTCTCCCATTCCTTGCTCTCAGACTACCAAATTTATAAAATCACAGCAACTATAAAGGAACAGAAAGCAAGAGCAAAAATAGACCTCATGTACCATTGGGTTATCTGGTATACTCAGCAGAAGATAAGCCCAGCACTGGCCAGGTGGGTGCAGCACGCCAGCACCCCAGATGGACATGTTGGGAGGAGCTGAAATGAGATAGGAAGGGGAACAAGAGCAATTTCCAAGCGTGGGCACCTGGACTTCCCTTATTTGACTTTTCTTTTGAAAAATTAAATTGCTAGATCCAGGGATTACCTGTGTTTAACTCAAATATAAAAAATCACTCACCTACTCAACTGTAAATTATTTCAGATCACTTACAATTTCACATAATCCTGACCTCTTCTGTTCTCTCAATTAGTGTAGGTAATGATAATTGAACTAAACTATGTAATTAACCTCACATCTACCTAGATTTCTCTTTTTTTGCAAAACCTCAAAGAGAAACGTGTGTCAAACTTATATTTTATTTTAATATTTTCGTGTTCCTTGAAAATTTTACTTACTCTCATAAATAAAGAGTACTTGTCAGAAGCTATGCTTTTTGATTTTTTAAAAAATATTTTTTTCTAAGCTCCTTCCATAAATTGTTTATTGTTCAATATGGCTGTGACTTTTCAATGCAGTTATTTATTTTTCATGCCTTCAATTTGGTATAAATATTTCTTTTACCGAGAATCAAATGCATAAAAGGTTTCCTTTCATCTCAAGGATGCAAGTTATTTTTGTTATCTTCTATGGGAAATTAATAATGGTGAGGTCAAGATGGGGAAGGAAGTTAGCAGATCCCTGTAACTTAACAACTGCATATTGTAATAGAAATAACTCATAACAATGGTGCAATTCCTCTCTTCCCTTCTGATAAACAAGACCATGACTTAGTGGTCATTCTTTTTCTTTTCCATTTCTCACTTACTCCTGTCCTAGTTATTCAAATACCTAGCCGATGACTTCTAAAAGCGCCACCATCTGAGGTCAGCTACACTTTGCAGAATTAGACATAAAGGTAGAGATGGATGCCGTAATGACTTCTGTCACACATTGGCTTGAGGAACTTGGAAAGACCAGGGCCAAGGTACTGGCAGCACTTGCCTGGTATATTCTTCAGTGCTAGGATCTGTCTGGTCTTAAGTTTGGTCAATCCAGAAAGGGTTGCACCTCTGTCTCCTTTCCATGTCAATTCTAGTCTCTTTTGTCCAAATTCCCAAACAACCTCTCAGGTCTTATGTTCTGGGTGACTCGTGGAGGATGGAAGGGCTGCTCTCCTAGGTTCACACTCCATCCTACATACTTCTTAGAGATGTTTCCCATGATTCATTAAGACATCTGGGTTTTTGATTCAGAACATTTCCCATCATGAAGTATCCTGAGAGCATTCTTCTATATAGGTTTTCCCCTGAGAAATAATGTAAAAACCTAGGGGGAAAAACATCGATGTGCTCATCTCCATTCCACTTCACAGATTCATATAAATGTTCTTCAAGCCACAATTTGACATGAAGGAATGGTACCCTAATGAGCAAATGTTATGGTAAGAGGTTCATCGAGCCAGTTATTTTACACATGTGCCTGGGTGGGTTGTGAACATTCCGCCTAAAACTGTTTCATTAACAGCAGATGACCCTCGTCAGTGACAGGTGAAGAAACGGGCCTTTCCTCAACTCTGCAAGCCACAGGGCACAGCAAAGCCTCCTGCCTCTTGGCAAAATAACCATCCCACCAAGAGCTGCATAAGATGCTGTTTTAAGTCCTGTGATAAGTGCCTGGGCTCCTTCCTACCACCATCTTGATACTTTGCAAGAATGGTAAGCATAGACTTACGGACTTCCATAAACGTTGAAGTGCATGTGAGCGCCAGGGCAGCAATAACTTTAGAAAGCAAATGCTGAACAGTGTTTTAAGTCTTTTGCTGAATATTGTCCGGAATGGTGGGCATGAAGCAGTCCTTCCTAAGAACAGGAAGTCACCGATTTAATTTGCAAAGTTAATGTTAACCTCAAGTAAATCAGAGTTCACTGGCAGAATGATATAGAGGTTTTCAGTGTCTTTCTGGCATTGAAATGATAAAGGCAGATAAAGTAGTTTTTAAAGTCAGTTTGGATTTATGAAATATTCACCAAAATAATCATAAGACAGAATATAACCAAAGGAGATAGTCATAATTAGAAGACAGCATGATCTCTAATAATAAAATTATCTTAAACCCTTGACCATTAGAATTTTCTGAACTTGTGGAAATGAAAGTCATGGTCTTGTTTTGCACTAGTACCTTGCAGTCTGGAGACCTGGGTTCTAATTCCCTAATTTATAGAACAGCATCTGAAATGCCGTTACCAATCTTTCTTCTATAGACAGTTTTTTTTAAAGCCCTAAAAATCCTATTTTGCTCATTTACTTTTTTTTTTTTTTTTGAGATGGAGTCTCACTCTTCACCCAGGCTGGAGTGCAGTGGCACAATCTCGGCTCACTGCAAGCTCCACCTCCCGGGTTCACATTGTTCTCCTGCCTCATCCTCCCGAGTAGCTGGGACTACAGGTGCCCGCCACCACGCCGCCTGGCTAATTTTTTGTATTTTTATAGAGACGGGGTTTCACGGTGTTAGCCAGGGTGGTCTCAATCTCCTGTCCTTGTGATCCGCCCGCCTCGGCCTCCCAAAGTGCTGGGATTACAGGCGTGAGTCACCGCACCCAGCCTGCTCATTTACTTAAAGTCAACTCATGGTAATTTGCACTATTTGAAGGAAGTGATATCATGGTTAGCAGAAAACAGCAAATAATTTCTAAAATTACGTATTTTATTCTTCGGAAGATATTTTAGGTATCTGCATTTAAATAGCCATATGTCTCAAACTCTAGAAACTGGCAACATTTCAAATTAAATAGTGCATCCCTGCTGAAAGGATGAGGTGGTATACCGTAGTATTATAGTTACAAAACAGACTTCATAATTTTGTACAGACTCAGGTTCAAGCAGTAAGGCTAGAATAACCAGCTCTGTGCTCTTGGGCGACTTATTTATCTTCTCTGTGACTTCATTTCTTCAGCTACTAAATGGTGATGATATTTGTACCTCATGGCATTATCAGGAATAGATAGGATAATACTGATGAAGTGCTTTTGACAGGGCTTGGCCCATGGCAAGTGATTCTTATTTTATATGGCATATGGTAGGATCCTCTTTCCTGTGTATTCTCTCTAATTTACCCCTATGAGTGACTATGTGGGTTAGAGGAAATAGTACGTCTTGCTTTTCTTAACAAAATTACACAGAGTAGTTTACAAGGTCAACCAATAGCCTCTAAAAAAGAGTTCACAGGCACCACAGGCTAGAAAGCACCTTGGAGGACCTCTGGTACCTTCCCCGATCTGATGTCTGTGCTCAGACTCCCATAGGCCAGTCATCTGCAAGTTCTCCTCTGGCTGCTGGGAACTCACTGCTCTCCAGGAAAGCCCACTTCAACATAAGGTAATTCATCATTTGGAAGCTCATCATTTTGCTGGAATAAAATATGCTTCCCATTCATTGACCCTGGTCCAGGCCTCCACAGCAATGCAGAATAAATATATTTTCTGTTTCACATAAAGATATTTCAGATACTTGAAGAGGATTATTGTGCTTCCTCTAAGTCTTTTCTGTGTCAGGTCGGCTATTTTGAAGACCTTCAACCATTTCTAATGTGGAAGGCATGTTGTTGAGCCCTTTCCCGACCAGTGGCTACTTTCTACACAGCTCAGGTACAGTGTGATGAGTAGAACAGAACAGGACATCTCAGTGCACCCTGACCAAGAGAAAGTAAAGCAGGATGGACTCATCCCTGGAAACAGTAGATACAGTGGATATCTAAAGGCCTGAATTTGCATCCTGGGTCTGCCTTTCTCTGGCAGAGTAGTCTTGGGTGTGGCACTCAACCTCCACATGTGCTTTTCTCACTGGCACATGTTTGTGTTAAATTTTATCTGGTCATATATAGTGGATCATATCAGCCTTTTTGACCCCATTTCTTCATCTAATATAAACTATTCATTCAGGTTTCATTAAATTTGTATGACTGGCATACCATAATGTGCATGTCCATGCCACAAATTAAACCAAAATGTAATGCATGGCAAATCCAGCTAGAAGCCCAGAACAGAGCATTCAGAACCTGCATTAGGGTAACCAGGGCTTCATTGGTTTATTAAAGAAGTACTTGCTGTGCCCTGATTATGTGCCAGGTAAGATATTGGGTTCAGGGCATATAAAGATGAACAAGAGAGTTCCCATCTTTATCCTCAAGGAGCTTGGAGGCTAACAAACCATCTATTAATGGACTTTTGGGGGCACTGTGGACAATGCCCTTTCAACCATTGTTCCAGCTTTTGTTGGTACAAAGATATAATCAGGGCAATCCCCTGATCATCCAGTCTGGGTCCCAAAGGAAACAAGTTTAGTAGGGAAGGACTTGATCTTAATGAAGGCATGCTGACTTAATGATTTTTTCTCCTAAAGTTTTGTCTGATATATATAACAAATCATATATAATGTGGCTGATATAACCATGGGAACTATCTACATTATGATCTGGAAAATGGATGCCCTACTCTTAAATTGAAAATGTATACTATAATAAGGAATGAATGAAAATTGAACTTTACTAAGGCAGTGGTCCTCAACTAGGGGTACTTTTACTTCTGGATTTGACATTTGGCAAGGTCTAGAGACTGTTGTCCGAAGTGGGAAGATGTTATCGGTATCTAGTGAGTAGAAGACAGGGGTGCTATTAAATATCCTACAATGTGTAGGGGACTTCCTGTCCCAGACAAAGAATTTGCCAGGCAAAATGTCAGGAGTCATAGCCAGGGTGAGAAACGCTGCTTGGAAAGAGGAAGCAGTAGAACTGAGTGGTGAAGACCACAGGTGTGGGAGCCAGAGAGTCCTGTGTTTGAAACCTCTTGTGGTGACCACTTCATCAGTTTCTGCATCTGCAAAGTGAAGATGGTAACAATACTGAATTCAAAGAGAGGATTAGAGAGGTAATGTACATGAAGCACTCACAGTGTCTGGCAGAGGGGTATGACGAAATAAGTGGTGGTTATTTATTTATTTATTTATTTATTTTGCTTTGTCAGTTTTTCCTCTGAATGGTACATGTTTTGACATGAGTGAAATAGATAGATGTAGCCAAAGAAATGTATAGCACTTGGTATTTCATGAAGAAATCTGTTGTTTTCCTGTGTTTAAAGAAACAACCCTCAACAATTTGATCTTCAAATGGTAACCAGCTCCATGAGTCAAATAACATCCTCTGTGCTGAGCTGCCTGAAGTATTCCACCGAGATGCTAACTGCCAAATGGATTAATATTTTAATGACTGCTTAAAGATTTTATTTTCAAATATGAGTATGCCTCATATTTTTAGACTGAAATGTTCCCAGTATTATGGAGATGAGGGTATCAGCTAAGCATAAAGGCAGACACAACTGTGTAACACTTCAAAACTATGATGTTAATGAAGATGTACTTTGGTTGCTAGCTACTATTTGCTTTAAATGCAATTTGATATTAATGGTAGCACAAAAGTGTTATTTAATCTTTGTTTATAAGATGAACATCCTTGGGAGATCTTGCCAGTTTGTGCAAAGTATAGGCATAGATTTAGATTCTTACTTAATATTCCAAAAAAGCCTACAAAACACATGCTCTCAAGTGTGGTGCTTGCTTTCAATGATGTAATGATGGTCGGTGCCTCTGCAAATTGGTATGAAGTATTTGATGCAGGGAATCAAGGGATTTCAAAAAGAAATATTGGAAATTGTATTGTTTCTTGCATTAGAAAATGAAGATGAGATGCAATGACCTGTGAATGTTTGTGTCTCCCCCAAGTTCACACATCGAAATCCTAACCCATAATGGAATGGCATTAGGAGGGGGGCCTCGAGG
>NW_012107574.1:1636457-1637152 GCF_000951045.1 Mandrillus leucophaeus
AACATGCAGTTATTTAGTCATGTTTGGTCTAAGACTCAGCACTTAATACATGAACGTAAGGATGGAAAGAATAGACGCTGGGGCCTTCAAAAGTGAGAAAGCTGGAAGGAAGTCAACGGTTGAAAAATTATTATCTATGGGGTACAGTGGTCATTATTTGGGTGATGAGTACACTAGAAGTCCAATCTCTCCTTATGATATAGATATACACACACACACACTATATATATACACACATATATATGTGTGTGTGTAATAAACTTGCACATGTACCCCTTGAATGTAAAATAAAAAAGACTCAGTACTTAAAGAGTAGAATCTGTTTATGTTACTACTTGTAAATAATAAATTCAGTGATAGTACCACTTTTTTAATAAAGAGATATTGTACATTTTAACAGCTTATATATGCATACACACATTTAAGAGTTAGGTAAAACTTAGAAAAAAAAAACCCTTCAACTTAAAGATTTCCTACTTTCTCACCTCCCTAATGTCCACACCAGAATATTGCCAATAATTATTACTAATGCTCACAGGCAATTCTTGTCAATTTAAAGAAATAATTCAAAGTAACAAGGACCATTCAGATATTTGACTAAATATTTAAATATTACAAATTTATTTAACTTGAAAATTCAATTGATTCAATTTTATATTCCTTATTAAAAAGCAAATCAACACATATTTTTAAAG